>NC_142357.1:30795819-31095819 GCF_059441175.1 Urocampus carinirostris
TTTGAGATTTATCATAATTTAGGGCTACATAATAATAATAATAATAATTTCCTTTGTATTGTCATTCTTTGTAACAATGTACACAGAACGAAATGTCGATACACCTGACCCGTTGTAGCGAGTCGATGCAGCCGCAGCCAGAGGGCGCCGCCATTATACCAATTAGGTATGTCTCGGTCGAGGCGCGAACCAGCGACCTCCCAGTCTCAAAGCGGGCACACTACCATCTAGGCTACTGAGCTGGTATGGTCTGGTCTGCATTTATATAGCGCTTTTCAAGTCAATGAAGACCTCCCAAAGCGCTTTACAATGTGCTTCACACTTACCCATTCATACACACTCACACACCAATAGCGGCCGTGCAGCCATGCAAGGCGCCAAGCTGCTTATTGGGGGCATTAGGGATTCAGTGTCTTGCTCAAGGACACTTTGACATATAACAAGGGGAATCGAACCTGCGATATCTTGATCCCAAGACGAGCGCTCTAGCTAATGCCGCTATACAAATAATCATGACTTGACTTTGACTATAGTATGATTTTTTTTTAAGCTCATTTCTTATTATTTCAATTAATCCCAAAAGAAACACAAATTTGTTAGTTGCCTCACTTTGACTTACTTCAGTAAATCAGGTCACAAATTATGCAAATGAAAATGAATGCAAAAACGGAAAAATCTGAAGTGAGTGAGCCTTCCCAAATCAGTGAGTGGATCATTTCCGCCGGCTCCATCTTGCATGTTGACTGCAATCACCTTCTTTATGAATTGATCAACAATGCTTGAAGCTTCAATAGCAGAACTCTCATCTCATTTTGAACCAGGGCCATGACAAGAGAATTGCTCCTAGCAGTTATCAGGTAGTGTTAATAAATTGCCTCGCAAATTTGCATTTGCACACTTCGTCTTTATTGGCAATGACTTGCTTCTCCTTTTTAAAGTAATAATCAACTCACATAGGATAGGCACATTCATGAGAAAGTAGGTACACGCTCTGCTGCAACAGCACTGACTGTGCCCCTCCAATTCAGTCAGTGAAAACAATTATCCCAAAGGGGACAAAAAATTAATTAATTGAATTATTATTATATAACTAACGATGTTTTATTTTTAAGATGTGAAAGAAGAAGTATTTTTTGCCCTTTCCCTATAACATTTCTCTTCTATAGGACATCAACAACACATTTTGATGGACCCAACACAGGAAGCAAGAAACTCACAGTAATCAAAAAATATATTGTATTTAATCACAAAATTTTCATTAAAGTAACAAAGAAATGGCCAAAAACAATAATAAAACTGTCTGAATAATAAAGGAAAAAAACAAACCTCGGAAAGCAGGATGTACTAGAAAAAATGTGACAGAAAACGAAGGTAAACATGAAAATAAATCAAAACTGAATGTTGTCTTGAAATGTCCTTATGAAGGGTGAGGCTAATTAGCAGGGTTGGGTAGGGTTACTTTAACTTGATTACTTATATTACTTTTGGATACTCCAATACCAAATATGCTAATAAAAGACAAAATAAACTAAATATGAATAAAATGATGACTCACAACACGTGGTAAGCTTTCTCTCCTGGCTTTGATCTCCGGCAAAACTAACATAAAAAGCCTGCACAAAATTCACTAATTTTATTCATATTTAGTTTCTTTTGTCTTTTATTAGCATATTTGGTATTGGAGTAATCCAAAAGTAATTGAAAGTAATCCAGTTAGAGTAACCCTACCCACCCCTGCTAATTAGGGGCATGTGTAGGTGATTGGACTCACCGGTCCCAATTACAAACTAATTAGTTGACAGAGAAGCGCTAGATCCTAAACCTGCAGCTTGTTTTTCTCTTGCACTTCTCTGAGTGTTGTCTCGCGGGCCAAATTCAATCCCTTAGCGACCCTGATTTGGCCCGCGGGCCGCCTGTTTGACACCTGTGTTCTAGAGGTTTAGGTCACAAGGAGTCTGCTATGCTATTGGCTGACCTGCCTTCCATAATGCCTTTCTCTTTTTGGTCTCAGTTCTAAATACCGTGTGTGTCATTAAGACCTAGTGAGTCGGTGAGTTTTCATTTATTTATTAGCTATTGGTCCAAAGACTTGCAGTGATTCCGAAGAAAGAAGCAAAAAAGTGATTACCATGGACATTAACAATTTTTATTTCAGGACCAGAACGGAGACAGGACCCAATTGCGTTACGTTTCTCTCAGTTTTATTGGGAAGCAAGGGAAAGGATTGCACACACGATCGCAGGAAGAAGGTCACTCAGAACGCGGAAGTGGCACTTCAGGAACGGAAAAAGCAGGTCAGTGGCCGGGACAGGAGAGCAAAAAACGTGGTGAAGATCAAAGACGGGTCGAAGCTGGTAAACAGACGGGAGCAAAAAAAGGAGTGAGTCAGGGTCGAAAAGCTTGCCTAGAGTAATCTGAGGTTCTCAGACGGACTGACCCAAAATGACAGAAAGGAGTGAGTTTAAACAGTGACAGGGTTCCAAAAGAGGGGGCACAGGTGCCTCGCATCAGTAATCATGACATTTTGATAAATATGAAGAATGCACACGCATCGTATACTCGCAAAGGAATATGGCCATAACCAATTGACAATCAAGACGATTATCAAAAGGAACCGATGAAAGCAACAATGTTTTTGAAAGGAATGTTCAAGATATTGTCTTTTTTGTAATCCAATGACAACCCCCCACCCCTCTGCATCCACCCACTAACACTACTGTACCAGCTCAAGCCATTTCACACCTCAAGATAAATCAAAATGTTGTTTTCCTTTTACATTTATTTCTGATATCACTAAATAATATAAATATTAGTTTTGTACACATGTATGCATACTGTATGTACATTACATATAAGTAGTACTTCCTTACTAGCATTTGATATGTATAACGCTGTTCACTATTCACAGTTTTGCTATTTTATAGTTTTGCATCATACTTTGTGTTCTGCATTCTGATTGGCTAATCATTCTTCATGCTTATTATTCGACGGCACGCTAGTTATTTGTACAAAAGACAAAATAGGAAAACATTTACACAGTACTTCTATATGTCAAACAAATGTTTTACCCTGCGAATAGGGTTTTTTTCTGTTTGGTTTCAGTGTATAATTGAGTATTTAATTGTATAACAATTGTAAACAACTAAAGGTTTCTTCTTCACTGTTTTCGCCTACCACTGTTTTTGTTGGGGGAATGTAACCCCCTGTGATGAACATTACTGTACATCATTTGAATGCTTTACCTGGGGTACTGGGGGTTTGTAATGCATTAGCTAATTACCATGTGATAATTCCACCTTTGCTCCCCATGTCAGAACAGCATAATATCATATCCTGGGGTCTTCTGAAATATGACTTACAATCATTGTTCCCTCTAAGCTGCGCGCGTGCACAATTGCGCACTACTCGCACATTCTCTGCGCACAAGAAAATCTAGCCGACGCACAAAAATGAGGGCTCAAAATTACTAATTAAGAAGCGACTTAAGTCAAAGTTACAGTCCATGAAGGTAAAAATACACGGGCTCCCCTGACGTTGTGTCCTAAATGCAATATTTTGAAGTCGAGTCAAAGTAGAACGAAGTTGAGTAAAGTTAGTAGAGTTGGTCGAGAACCGGCTTCTTCAGCTCGGCTCACTAAAAGGAACCGGCTCTTTCGGGTCCTAAACGGCTCTTCAGGTTGTTTTTGCTTCTTTAATCCCAACATGACCAAATATTATGTAAAACTATGCACAAAATGACTTAAAAGAAGGGGGGAATAGAACAAAAAAGAAAAAAAATACCAAAATGAAAAAGTAGTGAAAAGCTGAGAAAAAAAGAAACAAAAGGAAGAAGAAAAAAAGAAGGAAACATTTTGAAAAAAGCCAGAAAAAAAGAAAAGAAAGAAATGTAGGAAAAAAAAGTAAACAGAGAACAAAAAGAAAGAAGTAACAGCTCGGAAAGAATAAACACAATGAGATGTTTTTAAAGGAATTTAAAAAAAAAGTTGAAAAAAACACGGAAAAAATAAGAAAAAGTTTGTGTTGCATTCAAATAATTTCCAATTATATCAAGTGAATCTTGTTGCCAACATTGTACTTCCACTAAAAAATGTTAATATTATGCGACAAAATATATCAGGAAATAAAAAGAAATGGATATCTTGTGATAGAATTGTAAGAACAAACGACGTCAATTCATTCAAAAGAGAAAAATCATTTTGCATCGCCGGAAACTCAGCAAAATGTAACTTGATGTCAAGTTTTGGACATGTTTGATAATGAATTATCTTGCCACACTTGGGATTATGGTTGCTCACTGTTGTTTCAAGCGTTTCTCACCGACTTTGTCTGAACGCTCAGACCCGTGGAAAATTACAGGGAACATTGCTTACAATTACTTTTCAGTGCACAGAATTAGGAAAGCTTAAACCTCTGTTTAGTGAAATCCTCGCTTCCAATCCAGGTCACGGCACCACTGTAATGGTCGTAGTGTTGCTGCACAGTCCACCCACTCAGGATTTGAACCCACGCCATCACTGCGGGATCTGCAAATGCTGACCGCCGGTTCCGGCCGCCGACTCATCGCCTGATACATTCTGCAAAAAAACAAAAACAAAAAGTGAGATTTGACTAAAATGCAAAAGGCACAAGCTGGCAGCCGGTATGAGAATTTAGAAAGAATGGAGATGGAATGTTCTTTTGTTGAAGACAGTGCTCTTTTGTCTCTCTGAAAACAAAAGTACAAAACCCAAGCAGCAAATGTCGGCCTGGTAAAGCATCTCGAGAGGAAAAATCAAATTAGTCACTGCAAATGATTATATTACAGTTCTCTAACTTAGGCTTTTGTTCAGTTGAGCTCACACTATTACTTTGGTGTTCATAGAATCGACGTGTCCTTTATAATTGTATGTACTTCCTTCACTATACGACCTACTATTTAAGCAGGCGTGTTAAACTCAGATTGGCCCTGGATCCAGATTTTCTATTCTTAGGTGCTTAAAAACATTTCAACTCCAGATATTTAGCCAGGGTTGGGTAGGGTTACTTTAACTTGATTACTTTCAATTACTTTTGGATTACTCCAATACCAAATATGCTATTAAAAGACAAAATAAACTAATTATGAATACAATTACTAAATTTTGTGCAGGCTTGGGGAGTAACGGAACACATGGAACGGCAAAAATGATGTTGGCAAGCTGTTTGGATTTATTTTCATTTCGTCTCTGTCACATTTTATGTTAGTTTTGCTGGAGATCAAAGAAATCAAAGCCTGGAGAGAAAGCTTACCACGTGTTGTGAGTCATCATTTTATTCATATTTACCGTAAATTCCGGACTATAGCGCGCACCTGATTATAAGCCGCACCCACCAAATTTTAAGAGGAAAACTGCTTTTATACTTACACAAGCCGCACCTGTATATAAGCCGCATGCGCCCATATTAAAACATGTAACACAATCACAAAAGTAACCTAAACCCGACTTTATGTCCCGCGATTGTAACTGAATATAAAGTACACTGTCCAAAAAACCACAGCCGGCTAAATGAACGGAAAATGATACCGGTACTTAAGGTTTGATGCAGACCTGCAGTGTCCAGGTCCCGTTGAAAGTAATCCAAGGAAAAAAAAGTCTGTATTTCCAAAGGTAAGAGTGGGAAAAATATATATCCACTATTGTCCGCTGCGTCCACAAACACATCTCACCTTTACTCCACTTCCCGTCAGCCCCCGTTGTTTTTGCCCCTTCTTTTTGATTCGCCTGTGGAAAACATATCAGAATAAGTCTCTAAAATAAATACATTACAAAAATATAGAGTTGCAAATACATATTATACATGGTTACATATATTTACAAAGAAAGACGGTACATCTGGAGAGTTTTCAAAGCTTTAATAATAATGATATAACTTTTATCCCAAACTGTGACTGTGACAGGTAGCAACACGCTACTCACAACACGCTCGCAAAACAGTAAACGGGTCTGTTAAAAAAATATACCGTACTTTAAAAAAATCACAGTAAACCGTCCTCATCTTCCTCCTTATAACTGACTCCATCAAAGTCGTCTTCTTCAGTATCGGAAAAAAACTTTGTCATATAGACGTCCCCCCCTCCCCTATTCCAAAACATATTCCAAAACACGCTGGCAACACGCTCGCAAAGTAAAGTCTACGTGCAATAGCTCTGTTTCCTTCTTTATCGGATTGCTCGATAAAGAAAGCTGCGTCATGTGCCTTTCTTTTTGCAATTTGCATGATGAGGGTAAGTTTACGCTAATTTAATTTGTGCACAAGCTAAGACGTTGCAGTCTTCCTCGGCGCGTATATTCCAGCGGTCTAAATCTTACCTTTTGTACTCGTGCGCCGCTGGCGGGCGTTAGAAAAATTACATGAATTGGCCGCATCACTGAATAAGCCGCAGGGTTGAACGTTTAGGAAAAAAAGTAGCGGCTTATAGTCCGGAATTTACGGTAGTTTCTTTTGTCTTTTATTAGCATATTTGGTATTAGAGTAATCCAAAAGTAATTGAAAGTAATCAAGTTTAAGTAACACTACCCAACCCTGTATTTAGCTTTGTTTTCAAGTACAATGCCTCAACTTGAACTTTCAACTTTATTGTCAAATATGCTATATACGCACAACATACAGCACAGATGAAAGTATTTCCTCTTCTGGACAGGGATTCCACAAAGTTAAAGACAATATTTGATATTTTTTAGGAAAACCAACATTGGAAGTTCATGCATTTCTGCTTAGTATTCAAATCAATGTTTTTTCTACCCAATGAAAGCTTTTTTGTACCACTAGGAGGCACTAAATATTACATACTATCCCTTTAACAGGACAGCACGGCGGCGCAGTGGTTAGCACGCGTAAGGCACAGTTCTGAGGTCATTAGTTCGAACCTCCTGTGTGGAGTTTGCATGTTCTCCCCTTTCTGCGTGTGTTTTCTCCAGGCACTCAGGTTTCCTCCCACATTCCAAAAACATGCATATAAGGTTGATTGGCTGATCCAATTTGTCCCCAGGTGTGAATGAGCGAGCGAGTTGTCTGTCCCTGTGTGCCCTGCGATTGGCTGGCAACCAGTTCAGGGTTTCCCCTGCCCACTGCCCGAAGATAGCTGGGATAGGCTCCAGTGCCCCCGTGACCGTACTGAGGATAAGCGGTGCAGATAATGGATGGCTGGATGGATCCTTTAACAGTTAATAAAAGCAGCTTTACACATGAACCACTAACCACACTTAAAAAACTCAAGTGAATTAAAATATGCTTAATTGTCATACTGCTTTGAAATAAATAAATAAAAAACCAATGAATAGAAAATACGATTTTAACAGTGAACTGGAAATAACATCAGGCACAACTGCCAGGCTGGGTCTACTGAACCTGACAAAATATTGTAAATTTTTGTCACTTACATGAAAACAGATGAATAGTGTTTAAGGATATGTACAATATAGCCCTGCGATTGGCTGGCAACCAGTTCTGGGTGTCCCCTGCCCACTGCCTGATGATTGCTGGGATGGGCTCCAGCACCCCCGCGACCCTACTGAGGATAAGCGGCGCAGCTAATGAGATGAGATGAGATATGTACAATATAATGCCATTTCCCCCTCTCTCTCTATCATTGCACACCTCCTATTTGCTGCTATTTGCTGGCTCATGACACTTTGAGAAACTTTTGCCTTTACAAGTGCATCAATATCAAATTATCATAGCAGCACATTTAACAATCTAATTCAAGTGTTTTTTTGTTAACCACGAGCGCTGCATTGTTTTATTATTGTTCATCACAGAGAACACCAGTTACAAAGTTGAGTAGTCCCAAATGGAGTGAACCTTTGCAGAATGGAAGCTGTTTTTCACCATCACTGCCCTCTAGCAGCGAGATGAAGCATTTGGTTTATATTTATTTAAATTAATCATGAGTACAGTGGAACCTCGGTTCTCGATCTGTTCCAGAACCCTGTTCGAAAACCGATTTGTTCGATCACCGAAATCATTTTTCCCAATAAAAATAATGTAAATCGTTTTAATCCTCTCGAACACCCTGAATGTTTACCTTGAATGTTTAACGGAAAGCTAACCCAGGCTAATCGTACGTTCGCGTTATCGAAATCTTCCGCACGAAAGATTACGCTAACATGAACGTGTAAAAATAAAAAAAGGGATAAAGAAAAGAATTATGAATATGATTTCTTACCTTTGTGGTGGTCAGCAGAAGGCGCAGGTGGACGGTGGGGAGAGGAAAATCATCAAAAGTTTTTCAACCTCTTCCAAAACTTGCGGCCGTTGCTTGCTTTTCGCATTTACTCCCTTAGCCACGTCACTAGATTTCACAGCCTCCTTATTCTTTAGTATCGTACTGATCGTAGATTTAGCCATGCTGTATTCCCTAGCAAGATCAGACACCCGCACACCTCCTTCATATTTTGCTATGATTTCTTTCTTAAATGCAATGGTTGTACGCACTACTTTTCTTTTTTCACCTGTAGCAACTTTGCTGCTTGCACTGACTTTCTTCGGAGGCATAATAAGGGGCTAAAACACCCGTACGCCGCTCAGCATCACACCCTAGCGTACGCACTCACGCATTACCGGCGTTCGAACTCCGATTTTTTGACCGAACAGCGAAGCAAGAATTTCTCGAAATTTTTGGTCGGACTCCGATTTGTTCGAACTGAGAGGCGTTCGAAAATCGAGGTTCCACTGTATTGAAACAAAATGAGCTAGACTTTTTTCTTTTTTTTTAATTTACTCAAAAACATAAGGCTGGCCGGATTAAATCATCCTAACGGACCTATCCAGCCCACGGGCTGCATGTTTAACATGACTTCTCCTGAGGTAACCACGTTTCCAATTGCCTCTCAGAATACAGATCTGCTTCAGTTAGTCTGCCAAAGGCTTAATTTTCTATTCCACTCCAAAACAAGCGCTGGAAGAATTTGAATCCCGAAAATGAAGGACGGAGTAATACATCAGGCCTTGATCAAAACATTCTCCCAATGTCAGCACTTTTGGGCGGTATTCTCAGCCGTGACAGAGAAGCAAAGTGAAACATTCAAAAATTATTTTTCACGGCATATTCTTCTTGTTTCTATGATGACCTTGCAGTAAATGAAATATTGGCACCATACTGACAGTGGATTTGTCCACGAAAATGAATATCTCAAGAGTCGTTGCCATGTCAGCACTGAAATGCCGATTTTTGATGACAAATACAGTGTTCATTCTACCTCTTAAAAGTGATGGGACCCGGAGACTCCCATGCTCAAAAATCTATGGGTCCCAACCAGTGTTTCCTCTAAACTGCACGTGTGCGCAATTGCGCACTGCTCGCACATTCTCGGCGCACAAGAAAATCTAGCCAGCGCACAAAAATGAAGGCTCAAAATTACTTATTAAGAAACAACTTAAGTCAAAGTTACAGTGCATGAAGGTAAAAATACACGGGTTCCCCTGACGTTGTGTCCTAAATGTGGTATTTTGAAGTCGAACGAAGTTGAGTAAAGTTAGTAGAGTATGTCGAGAACGGGCTTCTTCGGCTCGGCTCACTAAAAGGAACCGGCTCTTTCGGGTCCTAAACAGCTCTTCAGGTTGTTTTTGCTTCTTTAATCCCAACATGACCAAATATTAAGTAAAATTATGCACAAAATGACTTAAAAGAAGGGGGGAATAGAACAAAAAAGAAAAAAATACCAAAATGAAAAAGTAGTGAAAAGCTGAGAAAAAAAGAAACAAAAGGAAGAGAAAAATGAAAGAAAAATTTAGAAAAAAGACAGAAAAAAGAAAAGAAAGAAATGTAGAAAAAAAGTAAATAGAGAACAAAAAGAAAAAAGTAACAGCTCGGAAAAAATAAACACAATGAGATTTTTTTGAAAGGAATTTTTAAAAAAGTAGAAAAAAACACAGAAAAAAAGAATAAAAAGTTTGTGTTGCATTCAAATAATTTCCAATTATATCAAGTGAATCTTGTTGCCAACATTGTACTTCCACAAAAAAATGTGATTACAGTTCTGTATCTTACAACCGACTAAATAAGCCCGAAAAATGTTAATATTATGCGACAAAATATATCAGGAAATAAAAAGAAATGGATATCTTGTGAAAGAATTGTAAGAACAAACGACATTTGTAGGCCGTACAACCTTTGCAATAGTACATGTCAATTCATTCAAAAGAGAAAAATCATTTTGCATTGCCGGAAACTCAGCAAAATGTAACTTGATGTCAAGTTTTGGACATGTTTGATAATGATTTGGTTGCCACACTTGGGATAATGGTTGCTCACTGTTGTTTCAAGCGTTGCTCATTGACTTTGAATGCTCAGACCCGTGGAAAATTAGAGGGAACATTGGTCCCAACAGAAATCTATGGGTCCCCAAAATGTAGTGTTATTGAGTTTGAAATCGTAAATCGGCGACAAATATATAATATAAATCTATTTATTCATTCAGTTTTAATCATCAAATTATTAATTGATTTTCTGCATCAAATTATTGTTGGTAAAGGGATAACCACAAACCTGTCTTTTTTTTAATTTTCTCCTTTTATACTTCCTTTTTTTCTTAACTTCTTTATACAACATAATTCGTAAAATCAATCATCAAAGCAAGTGAGCCAATTGAGAGCCGGCTCTTTTTAATGAGTTGAGCCAAAAAAGCCGGTTCTCGAAAAAAAGACGGACTTCCTTTCATTACACAACGAGATCTCGTTGGCCGAGATCGGCGTGCAGACGAATTCTCGAACCGCGAGACCAAAACAACAATAAAAGTTTGGAGTGCAGTAAATCTTTGTTAAAAAAAAGTAATCGAGTAATAATGACAATTTGGTGGCAAAAAGGTTGCGTCCCGGGGACGCACGTTGATTTGAGACTATGCGTCCCCAGCAAAAATGATGCGTCTAGGACGCGGGGATGCGGGCAAACGAGAACACTGCAAATAGTCAACGTTCGTACAATGTTTACTCAATATTCCGCCGCAAAACGACAGTTAAGAAGATAAACCCGAGAAGCTAACCAGGATAAATAGGTTCTTCACTTAGCGGGGGCTGACTGGTGAGCCGCAGCCTGATGGATTCGACTTCAACCTACAGTCTGAGAGTGATTCATGATCAAACAACACCTGAACCCCGGGATTTATTATCCATTACAGCTGTCCGTCAGGCAACATTACATCACGTTCTGCCGTTCATCTGCCGGCGGCATGCTGTTAGGGAAGGAGTAACGCTAGCAAAACATTGGGTGATGCTTGGAAAACCGTCGGCTTTGTTGTATATTTAAATGAAAATGAAATGATCCGCATTTACAATAGCGCTTTTCAAGTCAATGACTTCCCAAAGCGCTTTACAATGTGCTCCACATTTCCCAATAGCGGCTTTGCAGCCATGTTTGCTCTAACTTGTTTTTTGGGGGTATTAGGGGTTCAGTGTCTTACCCAAGGACACTTTGACATGTAACAGGGACGAGCCGGGATTCGAACTGGGATCCCTTGATCCCAAGACGAGCGCTCTACCTCCTGAGCTACTGCCGCCCCCTTTACATGAAAGGTTAGGGTTTTGGTTGAGACTTGGATCAGATGCTGCATTTCCACACAGAATTCGATCCCTATTCATGCAAATAAAATTTCTGGGATTAGATATAGCACTGATATCATAACTGATTAGATGTTTGTTTTCAGGGTTGGGTAGGGTTACTTTAACTGGATTACTTTCAATTACTTTTGAATTACAATACCAAATATGCTAATAAAAGACAAAAGAAACTAAATATGAATACAATTATGACTCACAACACGTGGTAAGCTTTCTCTCCTGGCCTTGATCTCTTTGATCTCCGGCAAAACTAACATAAAATGCGACAGAAACAAAATGAAAATAAATCCAAAGAGCCTGCCAACATCCTTTTTGCCGTTCCATGTATTCCGTTACTCCCCAAACCTGCACAAAATTCAGTAATTGTATTCATATTTAGTTTCTTTTGTCTTTTATTAGCATATTTGGTATTAGAGTAATCCAAAATAATTGAAAGTAATCCAGTTAAAATAACCCTACCCAACCCTGTTTGTTTTACACTCACAGGGTTCTAGGTTTGAACCTTAGGTAAATTCCTGAATTATGGGTTTTGTTGAAGCTACCAAATCTCTAACCCTAGCTCCAACCAACACTATAACCTAGACATTGTACTGCCTGGACAAGGAATCAAATACACAACCCCAAGAGTGTAACACAGGCATTTAAGCATTTTGAACTACATATCTTTCTTCACACTCATAGTTAAACGCAAAATCTTGAAAAAAAAAAAAAAAACTAGTCCTAGAATTCCTGCTAATTACAGATATCTTAGCAATTCAGATACCAGTGATGCCCTTCATGACCAAACCCCAGCCATGGCTATAACCAAAACCCTATCCCAAAACAAACCTTACTCCAGCTTCAACCAAAACCATTATCCAAACTGAAACCAATAACCTTCACTCCATATATGTGCTGCAATTATCAGATTGGAATCAGACACTGCAATGGCAACTCAACTGGTAAGATGCCTGTTTAGGTTTCCTTGTTTCCATCCCAATACTCAAACCCTAACCCGAGCTCCAACTGAAACCATAACCCTAGTTTAAGTCAAAACAGTAACCCGATCTAGACATTAACCCACTAGTCATGGTTCTAACACTGGACTAAGCACTGACTTGACTGGGAATCGAACTCACAAATTTGTGTACAGAAATCAAGTTGCATGCCAAATGAGCCACCACGGATGATTAATGCATATTTTACATTACTGTGTTGTTTTTGTAGTCCAGTGTTTAGCACATTCGCCTTACGCCGAAAGGTTGAAACCTGGTGGAAACATATATTAGCCTGTAGTGGGATGGGTACCTCCAGACTGTACTTGCCCTACACACACAACAGGGGGTGGTGCTCTACGACCGTGGTGGTTAAGGGATCCAACCAATCAAACAAGCAACACAACACAGATATCCAATGTAATAGATTTTACTATTTATCAAGCAACCAAAACGCCCATTATCACCTATGACCTTCAGGCATACACATCTGAGGTAAGACAATCTGTTCATATGACAAATTTCAGTCATACTTTGCATAAATCAGCCCTTTATATAAGAGTGGTAGTAAGAAAACCTCTTCTGAAAGAATATATTATTATCATTATAATATTACGGCCTGTTTGGCATTTGCAAGAAGCCACACGTGAGACACAAATAGTGGCACAAGGAGCTCTGGTCGGATGAAACCAAATTTGTACTTTTTGGGCTGAACGTTTAGCGTAGAAGTAACACTGCACATCACCCTGAAAACACCATCCCCACTGTCAAACATGGTGGTGGCAGCATCATACACTCGAGTTGCTTTTCTTCAGCAGGGTCTGGGAAGATTGTTTGACAGCAAGATAAATGGACCCAAATGCAGGGCGATTCTGGCAGAAAATCTTTTGGAGTCTGCAAGAGAACTGAGAATTGGGTGCAGGTTCAAATTCCAAAGGGACAACAACCCCTCAACAGAAAGAAAAATCTACGATGGAATGGTTAAAAAAAAAAAGATGATTGAATGTCTAAGTCAAAGTCCAGACCTCAATCCTACAGAGCTGTGTACAAACAATCACTATTATTCCCTAAGTCAATTGACCTGTTTTATAAGGAAAAAGGAGAAAATATTTCAGTTTGATGATGTGCAAGAGCTATAGAGACATACCCCAAATAACTTGTGGCTGTGATCACCGGAAAATAAGTATTAATTATTAACTCAAAGGAGGGCAATATTTTTGCAAACTACTTTTTTTTAATTAATTAGTTCAAAATAACATGTTAAATACATTTGGTGTCTGACATGTTTTTGATTCCTAGAAAAAAAATCTTAGAGAATAGAAAAAAGTTCTTGATGGGGCAAATATTTTTCTAAGGCACTGTACCTCAAATAATTCTGAGCCTTTTTTAAAATAATACGGCACAGTGCTCCATAACACACACAAACGTCCTCTTTCTGTCCTCCAAAATGTTATTTCTGATGCATACTTGAATGTGAATCAGCACATTAAAAGCCACGTATTATTCCGCTTGTACGACAAGGAGAAGTTTCTAAATTTAGTAAGACAACACACACAAAAACGACAGATCCATCTCTCCGTTTGCCGCTGCCAAAAAACACTGCAACTATTTACATGTCTGAACGCTTCGGAGGCTGAGTAAAAACAGATTCCGAATGCAGCACGGCTTCTGAGAAAAATGCTCCAGTGAGCTATTTTTGTCTTGCTGCATCACATTGACATTCTGTGCATTGAAGAATGCCAATATTTTCTCTGCTTTTCACAAGGAAACATTGGTGCAAGGTTGCCTCAAATGAGTTTCGGTATTTGCTGCAGAATGAAGAACGGGAAGGTTTTTGGTATTCTTAATCAGGGTTGGGTAGGGTTGCTTTAACTTGATTACTTTCAATTACTTTTGGATTACTCCAATACCAAATATGCTAATAAAAGACAAAATAAACTAAATATGAATAAAACAACTACATTTTGTGCAGGCTTGGGAAGTAACAGAACACATGGAACGGCAAAAATGATGTTGGCAAGCTGTTTGGATTTGTTTTCATTTTGTTTCTGTCGCATTTTATGTTAGTTTTGCCGGAGATCAAAGAGATCAAAGCCAGAAAAGAAAGCTTACCACGTGTTGTGAGTCATAATTGTATTCATATTTAATTTCTTTTGTCTTTTATTAGCATATTTGGTATTGGAGTAATGCAAAAGTAATTGAAAGTAATCCAGTTAAAGTAACCCTACCCAACCCTGTTCTTAATATCACAATTTCACTTAGACATGCTAATTAGAGGATATTTATTTGGTTCCATAGTTCACTGCGCTTCTTTTTATGTTCAAATTAATTAACTTAAACTAAAAATTACTGTAATAGATACATTAAAAAAATATATATTTTTGTCAATGTTTAGGATTTCTGTTTCACCATGTATTTTGGCTAAAAATAGTTTTGGAATGTTGGATTCTAACATATTACTGTTTTAGTGAATTCCTTCATTTGTACCTGTTTGAATAAAATACGTTTTCTTTCTCGATGTACCAAACGTTAAGGTATATTTTTTACCTCAAAGCAAGTTTATAAATTTCCATCCATCCATTATCTGCACCGCTTATCCTCAGTAGGGTCGCGGGGGTGCTGGAGCCCATCCCAGCCATCTTCAGTTAGTGGGCAGGGGACACCCTGAACTGGTTGCCAGCCAGTCGCAGGGCACATAGGGACAGACAACACACAGGTTCATTCGCACCTAGGGACAATTTGGACCGGACAATTAACCTAACATGCATGTTTTTGGATTGTGGGAGGAAACCTGATTGCCCGGAGAAAACCCACGCAAGCACGGGGAGAACATGCAAACTCCACACAGGAGGTTCGATCTCATCACCTCAGAACTGTGCCGCACACGCTCTGACCACTGCGCCGCTGTGCTGCCCTTTATATACTTGACTTATCCAATTTTGTATGTCATGGTTAGAAATTTCCATCTATCCATCCATTATCTGCATCACTTATCCTCAGTAGGGTCGCAGGGGGTCTGGAGCCCATTCCAGCTATTTTTGGGGAGTGGGCAGGGGACCCCCTGAACTGGTAGCCAGCCAGTCGCAGCCCACACAGAAATAGACAACCATTCACTCATTTACATGTAGGGACAATTTGGACCGACCAGTTAACCTGACATGCATGTTTTTTGAATGTGGGAGGAAACCAGAGAAAACCCATGCAGGCTCAGGGAGAATATGCAAACTCCACATAGGAAGAATCATAGTTGCATTTGATCCCGTGACATCAGAGCTGTGCCACAGACGTGCTAACTTCTTCTCAGCCATGCTGCCAGTTGGAGATTTCACTTTGATTTAAATCACTTGGTTAAAAAGCTTTAAAGCGTTAAGGCAAGAGTCAATCCTTTTAAGCAGGGGTGTCAAACTCCTTTTAACTCGGGGGCCACACGAAGGAACGGACATTTCCTCGGGGCCGGACTAGTAGATAAGAGAGAAGGAAAAAAGAGAGAAACAAGAGAGGGAAATAAAAGTAGAGATGGTGGGGCAAAGAAAGAGAGAAAGAGATAGAGAGACGAGAAAAGAGAGAGAGAGAGAAAGAGGATGCGAGAAACAAGTCAAGTCAAGTCATGTTTATTTGTATTGCCCTTAATTACAAGAGGTCTCAAAGGGCTGTACAGACTGTTATTGCACCACCCCCTGATCTGAAACCTACATGAGGGCAAGGAAAAATTCAAAAACTTGACATGAATAAATTAAGAAACCTTAACAAAAGAGATAAAAAGAGAAATAGTGAGAGAGGGGGAAAGAAAAAAATCCAAAGAGAAATATAAAGAGAGAAAAAGAGAAGTGGAGAAAATAGATAGAGAGAATGTAATAAGGGTAGAATGAGAGAAGGGGAAAGCGAGAGGGACAGAGAGAAAAGAGAGGGGAATGGAAAAAAGGGAGAGGGAGCAAATTAAGGTAAAAAGACACAGAGAGAGAAAGAGACAAAGAGGAACAAAGAAAGATAATAAAGAGAGACAGAGAGAATGAAAGAGAGAGACAGAGGGTGAGAGGAAAAGGAAGGAAAGAGAGAGAGACAGCGTGAGAGAAAGAGAGAAAGAAATAGAAGTACAGCCTCTTTGTGAGAGGCACCTGGCTTTGTCTCACGGCCGGATTAAATCCCTTAACGACCCTGATCCGGCCCGCGGGTCGCCTGTTTGACCCCCCTTCTTCAAAGCATTAAGTGAAATGTCCCAGGTTCTGAACCGGGTCGAAACACATGTTGGCTTTGAGAGGGATGGGTGCCACCATGCTGTACCTGCCCAGGACACATCATAGGAAATGGTGACCCTATGACAGGGTTGGGTAGGGTTACTTTAAATTGTTTACTTTCAATTACTTTTGGATTACTCCAATACCAAATATGCTAATAAAAGACAAAATAAACTAAATATGAATAAAATTACTCAATTTTGTGCAGGCTTGGGGAAAAACGGAACACATGGAACGGCAAAAAATGATGTTGGCAAGCTGTTTGGATTTATTTTCATTCTGTTTCTGTCGCATTTTATGTTAGTTTTGCCGGAGATCAAAGAGATCAAAACCAGGAGAGAAAGCTTACCACGTGTTGTGAGTCATCATTTTATTCATATTTAGTTTCTTTTGTCTTTTATTAGCATATTTGGTATTGGAGTAATCCAAAAGTAATTGGAAGTAATCAAGTTAAAGTAAACCTTCCCAACCCTGCACTATGACCATAGTGGTTAAGAGATTCAACAAACCAACCAACCATCTATTTATTTCTTCACTGCTATCGATGGCTACAGATGTCAAAGATCCATTTTTGTTTGTCTGGCATTGACTACATTTGTCGTAAAAGTTCAGTATTGACTGTACTGCCATGGACTGCTGTGGACGTAAAAGATCCATTCTCGCTCAGCTGGAAATAGGTCATAGGATCCTTTATGATGTTGATGGCTATGCTGCGGTATTCTGTTCTATTCTTTTCTAAGGGCATGACAATCTTCGTTTTGAAATCAGTTTTCATTTGTATCTCATTGTGATGACAGGTAAAGCACGAACCTGCTTCCTCCGACTGCACGTCACTGATTTCAATCATGAAACCTTTTCTGGATTGTTTTCATACCCGGGTAATTGACTGACGCTATGGATTATATTTTTCAGCGTGGGTGCCTATAGCATGTGATATTTAAGAATATCTCCACACTTGTTACCAAGACAACCCACCTCTCCAGTACGGTGTCAATACTTCACAAGACGTACGGAGGCATCTCAACACCTTTGGAACCATTCCGAGCATTCGACGATTTGTTCCTGCCCCCGTTTTCCCAAACTATGCTGTCAGATCATTAGTAAAAATTCCACGGGAGTGAGTAATGGCACGGGATCAGCATTTCCACCCGGGCGCAATGCGCCGGAGAAATTGCTCGTGTCGTCTGCCAAGACTTGTGTCTGTTTTAGCCCGTGATCAAACATGCATGACGGGCCACCTTCAAAGCCGAGACAATATGTGGGCGCAGCATGCTGGGATATGCAGACAATCGGTGTATCCAGAAGAAACACACTCACCCGCTTCTCCACAATTTATGGCTGACAGCGCGGTTTCTTTTATCCCTCTGCAGGGACGACTGTTAAATTCATGCACGGGGAAGAGAGGTGAGGTATTACATACTGTGTGCACTGTGTGTTGCAAGATGTCTCTTTATCAATAATGTAATGGCGAAGCAGTCCGAAGCTTCTGCTGGTGTGTCAGATATCCATGCGTTACCAGGGTTGGGTAGGGTTACTTTAACTGGATTACTTTCAATTAATTTTGGATTACTCCAATACCAAATATGCTAATAAAAGACAAAAAAACTCATCTCATCTCATCTCATTAGCCGTACCGCTTATCCTAAGTAGGGTCGCGGGGGGGTGGAGCCCATCCCAGCCTTCTTCGAGCAGTGGGCAGGGGACACCCTGAACTGGTTGCCAGCCAATCGCAGGGCACACAGGGACAGACAACTTGCTCGCTCATTCACACCTAGGGACAATTTCACCTGAAATGCATGTTTTTGGAATGCGGGAGGAAACCGGAGTGCCTGGAGGAAACCCACGCAAGCACGGGGAGAACATACAAACTCCACACAGGAAGTCTGGAGCTGGATTTGAACCCACGCAGGAGGCTTCCATGACATGAACTGTGCCGCACAAGCGCTAACGACTGCGCTGCCGTGCTGCCCCAAAAGAAACTCAATATGATTAAAATTATGACTTACAACACGAGGTAAGCTTTCTCTCCTGGCTTTGATCTCTTTGATCTCCGGTAAAACTAACATAAAATGCGACAGAAACAAAATGAAAAGGAATCCAAACAGCTTGCCAACATCATTTTTGCCGTTCCATGTGTTCCGTTACTCCCCAAGCCTGCACAAAATGTAATATTTTATCCATATTTAGTTTCTTTTGTCTTTTATTAGCATATTTGGTATTGGAGTAATCCAAAAGTAATTGAAAGTAATCTAGTTAAAGTAACCCTACCCAACCCTGGTCAGATGTCAATGAGTTACTGGCATGAGTTTGATGGACAGAAATAAAAATGCACAATCTTGAGAGCATTCAAAGATTGTGTCATAATCACCAATGTGATTCACCTGTGCCCGGTCATTTGGCGACAACCGCCGAGGGTTCTGATTGGCTCCCTGTCCCGACTTAAACCCAGTCCTGTCAATCCCCTGTTGTCAGTCTGTCTGCGAACCTCTGTTTATACAAGGAAAGCCTTTTTCGACCCTGACTCCCGTTGTTGCTCCCGTTTGTCTCCGGCTATGACCTGTTTTGATCCCGACCACATCTGCTCTCCCGTCCCGGCTTACGACCCATTTTTTATCCCGACTACGTCTACTCTCCTGTCCCGGCTTACGACTCGTTTCCGACCCCGACCATGCTTTTTGTCACAGACCAGAAACAGACACAGGACCCAATAGCAGTGTTCATTTTACCTCTGAAAAGTGATGGGTCCCAGGGACTCGCATGCTCAAAAATCTATGGGTCCCAACAGAGATCTATGGGTCCCCAAAATTTCGTGTGCTCCATGCCCTTACAAACTGTCGTATTTTCCCTTACAAAATACAAAAAAAATATTTTTTTTTCAATCATGTTTATTTATGTAGATTAACATGTTATATTGTACATGTGTTCCGTTATATCATATATATTGTTAATGAACATTTTGTTGTGAGATACTGAGTTGCTCGACATGATTGAGGTTTATTATAAAAAAAGTTCAATAATTAAGTAGCTTGGACGTTCACTGTAGAAGGAAAAATAAATGCAAATACAATTAAGTAGCATTTTCTTATTCAAATTATGAATTCATTTTATACATTAAATTGTTGTTGGTAATATACTGATTAACCACAAAACCTGTCTTTTTTCATTTTCTCCTTTTATACTTCCTTTTTTTCTTAACTTCTTTATACAACATAATCATTCGTAATATAATGCATCAGAGCAAGTGAGCCGTTTGAGAGTAGGCTCTCTTTAATGAGTTGAGCCGAAAAAGCCGGTTCTCTAAAAAGAAACGGACTTTCACTACACAACTCGAACCGGAGATCGGCGTGCAGACTAAAACTCTAACCGCGAGACCAAAACAACAATGACGAAAGTTTGGAGTGCGGTAAATCTTTGTTAAAAAATGATAATGACAATTTCGTGTCAAAAAAGTTGTGTCCCGGGGACGCACGTTGATTTGACACGATGCGTCCCCAGCAAAATTAATGCGTCTAGGACGCAGGGACGCGGGCAAACGAGAACACTGCAATAGCGCTCGTTTGCTCAGTTTTTATTAATAAAAAGCGAGAGTAGGGCTTGCTTCCACGATCCGATGGTTGACGGAAAAAGGTAGCATGTAGCAGGAGACGCGGAAGAGGCACTTCCGTGTCAAACGAGGATGGTCGAAGATTGGCAGGAAACACAAGTTGCTAACCGAGACTGGAGAGCAAGGGCGGTGTCAAGTTCGTAAACATGGTCAGCCACAGGAGTCAGGCAGGTAGCGGGGCAAAACAGGTCAGATATCAGGAAGGCAGAACGGGGCAGAGTCAGGTCCGGAAACAGATTGGCAACAAGTAACAGGCAGAAAAAAACACGCAGGAACAGAGCCTGAACGCGAGAGCTTGCCGAGCTGGGAGCAACGGTTCGCATAACGATCTGACAGGAATCTCTTGAAAGCCGGGGGTTTAAAAGGAGTTTAGCCAATCAGCTCTCAGGGCTGTTGGCGCCAATCGAGCAGTCACAGGTGCTCTGAATCGGCAAGCATGACACTTTTGCCCTCCCCTTCCTGGCTACCGAATTTAACCAATGTGCGCCACCTAGACGAGTAGGGGTGTAAATGCCACCCATATTGGATGTTAACTGTTACTTATGGAATCACAAGTAACTACATTAGTTTTAAAACAAAAAAATATATATATCACAATGTGATTTATGTGAATAAAATTGGAGGTATAATCTATTTTGTTTCCAAGAAACTTTGCTCCCAGTTAAAATAGTTTTACAAGGACAAGATGTCACCATTTTGAATACTAGCACTGTTAACCAAATCCGGAGAGATTTCAGCTTCCTTGTTTTTTCCTCATATGTTTTTTCCTTGGTGAATAGTATTAAATAATTAAGTCAATTACTACCTATAGTTGTTTTTGGCACTGACTCAGTCACTGTCATTGACTGCTATAAACGTCATAAGCAGTGAATGAGTCAATGTAAAATTGGGCCTGATATTTCAGAGTATAACAGTTTTTTTTACTGGATATCGATGTCATGATGTGAATTTTCGGTTGTATCACTTACACACACAATACCGTGTTAACATATTAAGCTAAGTTAACAAGAGCAGCAAGGCAGGAGACAATTATTCTTAATTTGTTTTAACAAGGCAGGAGCAAGCAGACCTCCGGGTAATGAACGGAATGTTTGAAGTGGATGAATGACAATGTAAAAGAAATCAAATGATACACTGAAACATGTCTGGTAGAAGATGTTAGCCTTTTTGAAGTTACGGACACCAACTTTTACACATTTTTTAGAAACAAGGGGGTGCGAGGGAATCAGATACCCCCAAGTAATAGTCATGTAATAGTAAAAAAATAAGCTTTGCTTTGTTGGTCGACGAGTGATCCCAAGAGCCAAGAAGAGATCCACAGGTTCGAGAGCATTCTCCATTCGGGCCCTGGTGCTGTAGACTGCTCTCCCCCCTCAGATTCGATCTGCAACCTAAGTGGAACTGTTAAAATCTAGGCCTAAAACACACTTTTTTCTATAGCTTATGAATGACCTATATTTCACCTTGACAATATATGTGTGATATTTGTTATTGCAGCATTCGTTGCAGCCTGGTCATCCTGGAAGGGGGATGACCTCATGTAGGGTACCTTCTCAAGGTTTCTTAATTTTCCTCATGTTGAGGTTTTGAGTTTTTCCTTGCCCTGATGTAGGTTTTAGATCAGGGGATTGTGTAATAGTAGTCTGTGGTTTGCAATAATATGTGATCTGTGCAGCCCTTTCAAGACTCCTTGTGATTAAGGGCTATACAAAAATGACTTGACTTTTATTTATATAATCATCTTAAGGATTAATTTGAACATTTTTTAGAATTGAAACAGAGGTCTACCAGAGACTCATAGACCCGCATCAAAAACTGAAAAGACAATATTTTTGAAGAGGGAACCCTAACAAGGTAATCAAGAAATGAGAAAAAATTTAAATGATGTATATGTTTCTGTAGAGCAGTGGTTAGTACATTTGCCTAGCATGCTAAATGACCCTGGTTCAAGACTAGATGGAAACATGTTGGGATGGGAGGCACCAGGCTATATTTGCCCAAGACACAGGGACTGGTGCCCCTGCGACCCTATTCTTCTTAATGTATGTGGGGGAAATTACGTTCTAGTTGTGCCTTTTATACTATGTTCTATATTTCACACCCAGTATATACTTTATGCTTTTAAATCATTGTGCATTTCTGTAGTGCTCAATGAGTGTGTGGTTTTACGATTTTACTTACAAGCACCTCCAAGGTCAAAAGATGGCTTTTCTTCCCAATGACATGATGACTTCTGTGCCCGTTTGGCGCCAACTGCTTCTAGCTACCTGATTGGTTCTCCGTCCTTTTTTAAGGTCAGTCCTTTCACCTGCCTGTTGTCAGTCTGCCAGCGAACCTCTGTTTCCACAAGGCAAGCACTTTGACTCTGCGTTTTGCGCCCGTTTTCCACTGGTGCGTTCATGATTTCCCCCTTTGTCTCTGGCTACCACCTGTTTTTTTGACCCCGACCACGATTTGCTCTCCGGTCCCGGCTATCGACCTGTTTTTTCACGTCTTTGACACCACAATCTCCCGCTCCGGAAGATCCACTTCCGCATTTGGAACACGCTCTGATCCTGTGAGCGGCTTGCTTCCCACGTCCAGCAAGCACCGGATTGCTGGCGCTGCCTTTCATCTATTTCTCATTACATTTTGCAAAAAACGTTACGCGATTGGGTCTACCCTTTGTGCTGGTTGTGACACCCAAATTCCATTAATCTTTTCGGGTTTCGGTTTTGGGAGGGATCGACTCCCAAATTCCAAGCCGAGAGCTTGCTTTTCTCCTCACAGAAACGCATTATTTTTACAAAGTTCACTCTCCCTTAGCTCAACATTATACACAACATTATACACTGCATTTAAACATGTGATTCCTATCTGAACCAATCAAAATTTTTGTACGTGCACATGGTTTATTCTATCCTCCAATCAGAATCTGTCACGGTTGCCATGGTGCTCAATTGGCCCCGCCCGTATGGTGCCAGCTGCGGCTCGTTGACAGATTGCCTTTCCTTCTATTTAAGCTCAATGCTCTCACTCTTCCTTTGTCAGTCCGTCAACGAACCTCTGCTTTGCAAGATTCTTACTCGGTCCTGTTTCCTGTTGCTATTTCCTGTCCGGTATTGTTCCCGTTTTTTTTTTTTTGTCCTGGCTAATATCAATTTACGGTTTTGTTTCCGTCTAGTTTGTCCTGTTTAATTTCGATATACTGTTTTATTATTAATCCTGTTTGTCCCTTCCTGTCCGGTAACGACCCCATCTGTCTGATATCTGTTAGGGCAATTGGTATCGATCTCGTCGGCCTCTGGCTTCCTGTCACTCCACGCCAAACTGCTGGCTTACGTAAATGACTCCCTTTTTCCCATAAAATAAAAGGCTTGTGTGAGAAACGTCACGCATTTGGGTCCTGATCCTAGTCCAGTTCCTGACAGAATCCTCAAAAAGGTATAAGAAAGACACTAACGCTTCATTCCGTGGGGATATTTCATAGCAATCAAAGAGTATTTTTGCCTTGTCCGAAGCTTTTTAATACAAAGGTTTGTTTGCAACTGAGCTAGAGTCTCTTATTTCATCTTGTCATCATTTTGAACCTGACAGTCTATATTACAGCTGTTTCAAGACACAGGTCGGCATCTACCTGGGAGGGTGTTACCTGCAAACTATCACAATAGGAGGCATACTGATGGGCATAATCATCAAAATGGTGCAATCATCTCATTGTTAATCAAAGGCATCCAAAGATTTGCGTGAAACAAAGCGTTGAGCGCAACTGAATTCGACTCGAATCTCGTCCGACAGCAAATTCACAAAGAATGATGAGGCAGGTGGCAAGCAAACAGCAGCTGTGTCTTGGAAGTGCTTGCAGCTTGAAATGTGACAAAAAGCAGACTGGAATAATCATGCCGGCCCCTGGGGGCCAGCTTCCTCAAGGCCACTTTGCCGGAGGGGAGCACATTTGTCGTAGAACGCTTACATCTGGACATAGTGACCGACACTCCGCTTCCTTTTTTTTTTTTTGTGAGTTGGAATAAAAACCAATGCGATAAAATGCTCGTTGCTGTGAAAGGCATTCGATTAGAGGCGGATAAATTCAACTGCCTGGTTTTACTGCTTTCCAATAATAAAACGTATACCAATAACTTTACACACAATTTGAAAACCTTAATTAATGTAGTCTGTGCAAAGATTTCTTGGTACAGATGATACTAACTGATGCATCCATTTTACCTGTGTAGTTGTGAATTAAACAGCTTTTTGTCTGTAACTCATTTGTGGACAGAATATTCTGTAATAAAATACTCAACGGAACTGCTCGGGTACAGTACTTGTTTTACTCGTCTCATAACTATTTTGTATAAATCTGGATTTATTTTTTATTGTATCAAATTGTGCAAAAATAATTATCCCTACTGGCAGACAATTATACATATTCTATGAATTATATACCAGTATATATATAGATGGTAGCACGGCAGCGCAGTGGTTAGCGCGTATGCGGCACAGTTATGAGGTCGTGGGAACCTCCTGCGTGGGTTCAAATCCAGCTCCCGGCCTTACTGTGCGGAGTTTGAATGTTCTGCCCGTGCTTGCGTGGGTTTCCTCAGGGTTTCCTTCCACATTCCAAAGACATGCATTTCAGGTGAATTGGCTGGTCCAAATTGTCCCTAGGTGTGACTGAGCGAGTGAGTTGTCTGTCCCTGTGTGCCCTGCAATTGGCTGGCAACCAGTTCAGGGTGTCCCCTGCCCACTGCCCGGAGATGGCTAGGATGGGCTCCAGCATCCCCGCGACCCTACTGAGGATAAGCGGTGCAGCTGATGAGATGAGATGAGATATTTATAGATAAAAAAAATGTTTCAGTAATGCAGTTCTTAGCACATTTGCCTTACATGCAACAGGTCCACGATTCGAGAGCGGGTGTAAACATTTGTTGGCCTGGAGAGGTGTCACGACCAGAACAGAAGTAGGACCCAGATGCTTAACATTACTCACAAATTTATTGAAATATAGAGGAAAGGCAGCACCAGCATTCCAGTGCTCGCTGGACGCGGGAAACAAGCCGCTCACGGGATCGAAGCGTGTTCCGAATGTGGAAATGGATCTTCTGGAGCGGGAGATCGTAGCACATCAGACGGAAAAACAGGTTGTTAAGCGGGACCGGAGATCAGAACGTGGTCGGGTTCAAAAAGCAGGTCATTAGCTGGGACGGGAGATTAAAACGTGGTCGGGGTCAAAAAACGGGTCGTAGCAGGAGACAAACGCGGAAATCACGAATGGACGAGTGGAAAACGGGTGACAAAACGGGAACGACGGGAGTCAGAGTAAAAAATGCTTGCCTTGTAAAAACAGAGGTTCGCTGACGGACTGATAACAGGCAAGTGAAAGGACTGAGCTTAAGTAGGACGGGAAACCAATCAGGTAACCAGCAGCTGGCGCCAAACAAGCGGGCAAAGGTGAAAGTCATGAGTAATCATGACAAGAAGGATAGGGGAACCATTTTCTGTTGTGTGTCTTAGGCAGTACAGTACAGCCTGGTGGCGCCCATCCCTCACCAGTCCAACCATTTCTATGTTCCTATTTTACTACTCTCAAAGGTAATTTGAATCACTATTTCCCCCTGAAAGTAAGACAATTAACCCTTCAAACGAGAAGAATATTACCCCTTAATCAGGCAAAGCGACTTCCCGATAAGGGTAAGAAATTCTGAATCCTCCACAAAACGCAGAGCAAAATGGAAGGGCCCTTTTCACGGAGGCCCCTAGCCTCTCCCATGTCACAACCCTCTGTATTACTGACCAACCAGAAGCAATCATGTGAGGGAATTAACAAATTAACTGTGTTAATGCTGTTACACCCCAACGATGCACAGTTGGGAGCAATCCCAATCGAACATGCTGCAGCCCATTCTCTTTAAGGCAGCAGAGGATAAATACAGCCCAGACCAGACATTTAGCTTATAATCGCTAGTTGATGCTAGGTTCTATACTAGCACTAATTCATTGATTGGTTCCAACGCCTGCCTACCTGACCGACGCGCCTCCTCGAATGTCCCTCCAGACTAATTTCTTGGCCACTGCTCTCCTGAGGTCCGGACCGGAGCTCAACCCGTTGTTAACCTCCATTCCCCCCAACACGCCACCCTACATTTGTAAAAATGATCTGATATCAATTAGTCCCCAGCCTCTTCTGGTCTGTGTTTCACTATTATGGGCTATTCCGAAATACCCAACAGATGTTGGTTTATTTAATGGAACAGTAATTCTTGCAGAGGATGTTGCAACAGAGGCAGGAGAGGTGATAATGGTGAAGACCAGGTAGAATAAACAAGAGTCAAATGCAGTCTAGAGAAACTTTGTTTTTTAATTTGGAAGTTGAATCTTACTGTTGTTTTGAGGTGAAGGAAATAAAAAAGGAAAACCAAAATAAATGAACAATTGTCACATGTGTTACATCACAACATACACAGCTCAAAGTGATTCCTGTAGAACTTCGTACTTGATGTATATTTTAATCGATGATGTAGATTTAATGTGTAACAGCTATAATTCCAAATGGGAGGTTTGAGGTAAGGATAAAACACGTGATAGAGCCATATGAGTCATGCTTGCCATAGCGCCCAATTGGCCGCACCTGTGTGTGTCACGGTTGCCATGGCACCCAATTGGCCCCGCCCGTGGGTACCAGCTATAGCTTGTTGACAGATTGGCTCCCAGTCAGTCAGTATTTAAACTCTGTCCTGTCAGTCCCCTTTTGTCGGTCCGTCTGTGAATCTCTGTTTTTACACAGCAAACCCTTTTTGGCCTGTTCTGTGTTTTTGCTCCTGTTTTCCTCCTGCTACTATCTGTTTTATCTCGACCACATCTGCTCTCCCGTCCCGAATTACGATCCGTTTTTGATCTTGACCATGTCTACTCTCCTCACCTGGCTTTCGACTTTTTTATGTTCTTGACACCGCCATCGCTAGCAACAGAAATACCACTTCCGCGTCCGAGCAACCTGCCCCCGCGACCAGCGATCTCCGGATCCTCCTTTCCATTCTTCCCAATAAAACCGTGAGTAACGTTACGGGTGTGGGTCCTGTTTCCGTTCTGGTCTCTGACAATATGGTTCCCTCCTTACCCCCAGTGTTAAATTTAAAACATGTCATAGGATGGCCAACAGAGGGAAATGGCATCATAAAACTATATTGGGTGGAAGTGAGTGAAAGACCCAGTGTGTTTGGCGTTTTCTTTTTCTGAGAATAAAATAATTACAAATAATGTAATCTCCTTCCAATCGACTTGGGCTGAGTCAATGAATACTTATTTCATTTCCAGTCAGCCTGTCCGGTTTCCTTTTGGAGAACATTGGACCAACTTGTGCCATGCCTCACTTTAAGCGTTCGTGGAAGGAAGAAGGGTAACACAAACAAGACAAAGTGGGTAATAGGAAGTAATGGGATTGAGCCTAACACTCGCCACACCTGACAATGTTAATGTTGATGTTATTTGTCTCAGGCTTAATTTGTTTCATGAAAAGTGTGTTTAACACCAAAAACTTTCTGTGCCTAAGCGAATCTGAAAGTTCATCTATTTTCCACAGCTACGCTCTTCGATTGTGTTTACATAGTCCCAGGAGATTGGCCCGGTTGCCATGGTGAGAAAACTCGATAAAGTATGCGCTGTTGAGACGAAAACACTCCGGAACAAATAATCGTCTTTCCGAGTGTGAACACATGATGAAAAGTGAATTCGTAATTCAGTGAGTGGCGCATGATCCATACACGACTTTTGACTAAAACGCAGTCTTAAAAGGAGTTTACCCACGAGCCATATTTGATTAACGGCTGTGAATTCTGATCTCAGCTGCCGTACATCAAGCATATTGTATCGACTCTCACTCAACTGAAATGGGTCAAGGTAAAGCAAGCACATTATTATTATTTTTTTCGATTGTCAACTCGGTATACAAGGCTGTAAGGCATTACTTTGATGAAGTCGGAATACATTTGGAGAGCTGTTGGACTACAAATATTGAGAAAAATATTGTTTGTTATTCCAGCGGGAGCGTAGAAACTATAGAAATGTATAGGTGTTTCCCCCCTGAACATATTATCAGTGTGCTATGCTACATGATGCACATCCTCAATGTTTATTTAATGTAGCGCATTCATTCAATGGACTTCCGCAAGGTAAGTGAATCTAATTCCAAATAAACTTTCTTATCTCTTTAAAGGTGCAGTGTGTAAAATGTGACCACTATGTGTATGGTTTTCTGCTAAAAGCCGCAATGAAGAATAGATAGATAGATAGATAGATAGATAGATAGATAGATAGATAGATAGATAGATAGATAGATAGATAGATAGATAGATAGATAGATAGATAGATAGATAGATAGATAGATAGATAGATAGATAGATAGATAGATAGATAGATAGATAGATAGATAGATAGATAGATAGATAGATAGATAGATAGATAGATAGATAGATGGATGGATACTTTATTCATCCCCGCAGGGAAATTCACATTTCCAGCAATAATAAAGCAAAAGGAATATAATATACTAATACCCACTATAGCGTGTTGTATAGAGTATTTAAAACGTGCTACATCAAATACACACTGCAATAAAAGTACGGTAATATGCAATGTAAGGGGTGTGGTTTAATGTGGGCCTTTACTCCGCCGGGTGGAGTTAAAGAGCCTCATGGCATGAGGAAGAAAAGATCTCTTCAGTCTGTCCGTGGTACAAGACAGTGAGAGCAGTCTGTCGCTGAAGCTGCTCTTCTGTTTGGATATAATGCTGTGTAGTGGATGTGATGAATTGTCCATGATTGACCGCAGCTTTTTCAGTGCCCGTCTCTCGGCTACTGTTGTCAGGCTGTCGAGCTCTGTGCCCACAACAGAGCTCGCTTTCGTCGCCAGTTTATAGAGACGAGAGGCATCCTTCTTCATGACGCTGCCTCCCCAACACGCTGCCGCATAGAGGAGGGCGCTTGCCACAACTGTCTCGTAGAATATTTTTAGGAGCTTTTTGCAGATGTTGAAGGAGGCCAGCCTTCTGAGGAAGTAAAGTCGGCTTTGACCTTTCCTACATAGAGCTTCTGTGTTGGCAGTCCAGTCCAGTTTGTTGTCCAGCTGCACACCCAGGTATTTGTAGGTCTGGACAAATTCTACACCTTCTCCTTTGATGGTTACAGAAACAGGGTGAGTTTCGGTTCTCCTGTCCACCACGATCTCCCTGGTCTTGGTAGTGTTCAGGTGCAGGTGGTTTGCGTAATACGAACTACAGAGACCTCCTGTTTGCCTAGATTTCCACGAAGCAAGACTAAAGATTAAAGTAAAAAAAGGAAAGAACAGAAAGAAGAAAAAATGGAAAAAGAGAAAAAACTATGAAAAAAAATGTAAACATAAAATATAAATGGAAAACTAAAAAGAAAATAAGAATGGAGAAAAATGAAAAATATAAAAAATGAAAAGGGATAGAGAAAAAATGCATAAAAAGGAATGAAACGGGTAAGGAAGCAAAGCAAAATGAAATACAAGAAACATACAAAATTTAAAGGGAAAAGATGAGTGATTGAGAAAATGGTTAGATGGCTTTTTTTTTTCGACCACTTTTTACCACGGAGGAGGAAGTTGCCTAACTCTTGAAGCACACCTTCCGAAAGTAAGTTAAACTTCACTTTATTTATCTTTATAGAGCATATTATTTTTATAGAAGTTTATTTGTAGGACAAAACAATACAGGTTACTTATACAAGCCTTGAACATACTTATACGAACCTTAAACATACAAAATATTGTACTGAAGCAACTTACGAACAAATTCAACTTCCGTAAGTAGGGCAGCGTCTGTATTGAACAACTGTCGAGAAAAAACAACTAATTAGCTGCATATGCTATGCCTATGGGATTTCGTTTTGTTTTCTACTAATCCGTGGCATAAAAGTAAATAATTGACGACATTTAGATGGTGGAGAAGCATTTCATGTCAGTGCGATAAATCAGTGTAGAATAAATGCAACTGTAACATTTCAAAGATTGTTAATGATGCCTTTTCTCTCCACGTTACAAATGTTTGTTTTTCTCAAATTAATAAAATATGTTGAAATAATTTTACATAAAATTCATTAACAAGCTCCTCTTGGTTAGAAATCAACTCCATTACAGGTACATGTGTCACTTTATAACGTATAAATTTTACCCAATTGTCACTTGTTTTTCCTATGAGAGAGTTCTTCATGATTTAATTAGTGCAATTAGTCTCCTTGTATAGCAGAGATGTAAACCAGAGTTGATATATAAAATAAAGAGAAGGCTATTTTTAGCACTTTTCAAGCATCAATTTCAAGGTGGACTACATATGATCAATTAAACCTCAAATTCATTTCATGAGAGCCCGATTATGAGTAAAATATCACCATCTATGATTGCTTCAAAAGACAGGAAATTATGAGGAATCACTGACGGCATCTTTATGCAGGGAATAGTCCCACTGGGATCGGAAGCCATATTTTTTTATCTGTTTACATTCCTAGAGACGTATACCTTTTAACTTGGTGATTCCGAGTTTTCAGATTACAAAGGCAAAGCGCAAATAAACGTTGTTTCCACATTTAACTCTTAATATTGAATTGTTTGTACCGTAAATTCCGGACTATAAGCCGCTACTTTTTTCCCAAATGTTCAGCCCTGCGGCTTATTCAGTGAAGCGGACAATTTATGTAATTTTTCTAACGGCCGCCAGCGGCGCTCGAGTACAAAAGGTAAGATTAAGACCAGTAGAATATGTGCGCCAAGAAAGACTGCAACCTCTAAGTTTAAGCATACATTGTCTGTACAGTTAAGGTACGATCCGATAATGAGGAAGACGCCCCTATTGGCGATAGTTACGAGGAGAAAGATGAGAACAATCTACCGTGAATTTCACAATTACGGGATGCTTTTTTTTAACAGGAACGCTCGACACATTGTGAGCGTGATGCTAACTAGCGTGTTGTTACCTTTCAAAGGCACGGTTTGGGATGAGAGTTATATTATTATTATTAAAGCTTTGAAAACTCTCTCGGTGTACCGTCTTTCTTCGTAAATATGTGTAACCATGTATAATATGTATTGGCAACTGTATATATTTGTAATGTATTTATTTTAGAGATTTATTCTGTTATGTGTGCTACGGACGAATCAAAAAGAAGGGGCGGAGCAAACGCGGGCTGATGGGAATTGGGGCAAAGCTGAGTTACCTTACCGGTAGATCCGTCTGTTGTCGCAGCGGACAATAGTGGATATATATTTTTCCCACCCTTAACTTTGGAAATATACATTTTGTTTCCTTGGATTACTTTCAACGGGACACGGACTTTACAAGTCTGCATCATACGTTAATTACGGGTATCATTTTCCATTCTGATGCCGACTGTGGTTCTAGACATGAGTTTAATTGCGGGCGCATGCGGCTTATACATGGGTGCGGCTTGTGTAAGTATACAGGTGACAAATCGCCCAAAAAGTGGTGGGTGCGGCTTATAATCAGGTGCGCTCTATAGTCCGGAATTTACGGTAAATCCAAAACTGTGCTCCATTGCTGCGCTCAGTCTGTTAATAAGTTTTGCCTGTAGATTGTTTGCCTAAAGCATAGATGTACGCTATATACGGATGGATACAACTGGGGCATCGCCATCGCTCGCTACGGAAGCTTGGTGGCATTTTTTTTCAAGAACCTATTCAGGTGGTGCGGAAGCACAGTGGATAAATAAACACAGGTTAGTGCAGTAAATGGTGGTCTCTTAGGGCCGGATTTGGTACACAGAAAGTCAGGTAGCGAGGCACCAGAGTCAACAATCGGGCTCCAAGATGCGGGCGAGGTTTCAGTGCGGATTGGACCCAAAAGTGGGCAAATGAGCAGAGTGCAAAAGTGTATTTGAGGCAACTGGGAATTAACAAATGCTGCTCTGCATATGGGAGGAGGGAAATGAAAATGCAAAACAAAAAACTGTTTGAGTAAAACTATAGCTGGCAAGAAACAAGAAACAAGGTTGATTAAAAGCAGGCGTCGGGCAACAGCAACAAGCAGGATGTCCACTGGGAGAGAATACAAATAAGGCTGTCTGTGCAGTCATTTTATACTGGGCCCTTAATAAGAGTCAGGCAGTTGTCAGGATTCTCCAGTCCCAATGTCCGTTGGTGCCCTCTGGCGATTGGTAGCAAGCTGGATTTTGACCGGCCGGTGTTCCAGTCAACCCAAGCAGTGACGCCAATAGTCCAAAAGTTAATTTTGCTTTCGGTAATCCAGAAAGGCAGCCAAAAGTTCTGTAAAACAGAATACTAACAAGTTAAGACAAGAGTGCTTGGAATGTGGCAAGAGAAGAAAACAAACTAGCACAGAGCCAAGGCGACAGTGTTTAAATCAGGGGTCTCAATATCGGGGCCACCAGAATGATAGTTTGAGCCCTCCCCCATTGTAATGAGGGTTAAAGGGACAGTGTGTATTATTTTCCCAGTAGATGTCCCTTTATTCTGGCATTCCACAGAAAACGATTGCTAAAAGCACAATGGAAAAAGACAAAACATGGAGACTCAAATTGACCAAAATGTACCGTATCACTTTTAAAAACAGAAATGATAAAATAGATGTAAAAAATATATATAGGACCAAAAAAATACAATAAAAATTAAGATAAAAGAAATAAGACAAAATCTAAAACCCAGGAAAAAAAAGAACAGAAAAAAATAAAAAACAGAAAAGTAACAAATAAAAAAAATTAAAAGGCATTGTTTTCTGCTTTTGTCTTCAATTCCCTTCTTTCTTTCCATTTTCCCTTCCCCCCTTCTTTTATTTTTATTCCTGTTTGCCTTTTTAGCACTTTTCATATTTATTCTTCACTGTTTTTAATATATTTTATGAAAACATTTTTTTTTACTTTTTTTGTCATTCTTTTAAAAGGCTGGTTAAGATGTGAAGAAAAAAGCTGCTTTTTGCTCACTTACATTTTTTGTAATTTGTAGTCGTTCTTGGACCCATTTATTGGGTGCACTACAAAGTACCTCATGAAGAAATTTAAAACTGCCCGTTTATGAACAGTGAAATGTTTTTATCAGTGCTGTTTTTGTGGCCCCAACCTCAACCGCATCCTAAGTTGTTCCCCAAAATCTCACATTACATGGCTACAGTTGTCCTCTTTAATGCAGTTCACTCTATTTTGGTCTCACCTGACCACAAACCTTTCTCCCATGACTCCTCTGTATCATCCAAATGGTCATATGCAAACTTAAGACAGGCCTTGACATGTACTGGTTTGAGCAGGGGAACCTTTCATGCCATGCATGATATCAAACCATGACTTCTTAGTGTAGTGCCTACAGTAACCTTGGAAACAGTGGTCCCAGCTATTTTCCGGTCATTGACCAACTCCTGTCATATAGTTCCGGGCTGATTCATCACCTTCCTTAGAATCATTGAGACCCCGCGAGGTGATATTTTGCATGGTGCTCCACTCCGATTTAGATTGACCGTCATGTTTAGCAGCTTCCATTTTCTAATGATTGCTCCAACAGTGGACCTTTTTTCACCAAGCTGCTTTGCAGTTGCTCCGTAGCCCTTTCCATCCTTGTAGAGGTGCAAAATTTTGTCTCTGGTGTCTTTGGACAGCTCTTTGGTCTTCACCATGTTACAAGTTCAAGTCTTACTGATTGTATGGGGTTTAGAGGTGTCTTTATGCAGCTAACAACTTCAATTATGTGCTGATTCAGGATGATACCTGAAGTGCAGGTGGACTTCTAATGGGCGGACAAACAGTTTTTTCAGGGTTAGAATTCTAAATGATACACAAGTGTGCAAATACGTATTTGCAGCGTTATCACACAAATAAACTGTACTGAAAATCATGCATTATGATTTCTGGATTTTTTTTTTTAGTTTATCTCTCCCAAAGTGGACATGCACCTACAATTAGAAATTTCAGACCCCTTCATGATATCTAAGTGGGAGAAATAGCAAAATAGCAGGGTGTTCAAATTCCTATTTTCTTCACTGTACGCATGAGTAATTAGAAAAGGAAAGTACTAACCCAACCCTTGCAATTGGAATACTTGCGATCGGACCTTAATCAGATTTTGGGCTCGTTACATGAAAAGAATACTGGCTGTGGCCCATTTCCATTCGAATTAAACCTACCCTCTGACAATTAACCATGATTTAGGAAGACTCTTTTGAATATTGATCCATGCATCGTGGAAAACACGAGAAATATGTGAAAGCAAAATCCTTCAAATGGCAGGTAAAAAAAAATCAATTTTAAAGATCTTATACCACGTCTGAACAAGAGCAACTGCATTGAGAATGGTTCTGTTGGGAACTGGACGCCGGAGGGTTTGGCCCATCTTGTCACTCAAGTTGATGTCTGGTTTAGACAACACTGAGCCTGAGGTTATATGCAATAAAACAAGTCATTGGCAGGACCAGAGAAAAGCTCCAGAACTTTTATACATTAGGAGAAACTTTGGATGAATGGACTTTGTAGAAATTGGAAAAGTTTACAACAATAAATGTTTTTTGCTGGGCATATAATGATAAAATCTTTAGATCGGGGGTCTCCAACGTGTTTACTGCGGGAATTTGGTAGCTTCCTAAGGATGTGTCCTCAGATCGGTTATGAAATTAGCTCACCAGTGCCTGGTCATTGAGATTTTCTAGTAAACAGATTTTTTTCTCAAAAGCTGACTGAGTGTTTTTGACTCTACTTCCAATAACCAGGTAATAACATAGTAATAATGTTATGTTTTATTCGGGAAATGTATATCCAACTTATAACTGTTTTCGCTCGTTAGTAACAAAAGTATCTCCGCTTGAAAAATGTTGGATAGCCCTGCTTATGAAAGTCAATACTGGTACTTATTGGTTAAGTCTGAGGACCAGAAAGGAAACAGGACCCAATTGCGTTACGTTTCTCACGAGTTTTATTATAGAAAAGAGAAAGGGCTGCGCCCACGATCCGTCGTTCGCTGGACGCGGGAAGCAAGTTGCCCTTGTACTCGGATGGTGCTCCAAACGCGGAAGTGGAACTTCCGTAGCGAGCGATGGCGGTGTTGGAGACGGAAAAATGGGTCGGTAGCCAGGACTGAGGGAACGAGGCGTGGTCGGGGTCTGAAGCGAGTAGTAAGCCAGAATGGGAGAAAAAAACGTAGTCGGGGACAAAAAGAGGTCGTAAGCCGGGACAGGAGAGCATACATGATCAGGATCAAAACTGGTCGTAGCCGGGGACAAACGGGAGCAAAAAACGGGACAAGTGGGAGTCAGGGTATAAAAAAGGCTTGCCTAGTGTTCACTGTGGTTCACAGACGGAATGACAACAGTACTGGGTTCAAAATAGTGACAGGGAGCCAATCAGAACCTGTGGCCGGTGGCGCCAAATGAGCGGGCACAGTTGAGTCACATCAGTAATCATGACATTAAGAAGGCATCTTTCGTTTAAGTTGTTTTTCAGTTGCAATAATGTCAAGACGCTGACATTGATATTTCCAAAAATATAAAGCTGTATTTATTTTGAAGTTCAAAACTAGGTATATGTTTGATAAACAACATTTATTCACTTTTTGTTTTTATTTCCCTCACCTCAAAGATACATTTGGACTTAATTGTCACGGTTGCCATGGCGCCCAATTGGCCCCACCCGTGAGGGGCCAGCTGCGCTTCGTTGACAGATTGGCTTTTCTCTATTTAAGTTCAGTGCTCTCACTCACCTTTTGTCAGTCGGTCAACAAACCTCTGCCCCGCATGTCGTGGGTCTTGACTCGGTCCTGTTTCCTGTTGGTATTTCCTGTCTGGTATTGTTCCCGTTTATTTTGTCCTGTTTGATAATGGTTTCCAATTTCGTTCTCGTCTAGTTTTACCTGTTTAATTCCGATATCCTGTTTTGATATCAATCCTGTTCATCCCGTCTTTTCCGGTATCGACCTCATTTGTCCGATTTCTGGTTGGGAAATAGGTATCGATCGCGCCATTCCATGCCAGACTGCTGCCTAACGTGCATGACTCCCTATTTCCCGTAAAATAAAAGGCTTGTGTGAGAAACGTCACGCATTTGGGTCCAGATCCTGTTCCGGTTCCTGACATTAATTCAAAAATATTCAAAAATAAAGGTACACCAGCTACGTACAAAAGGATCACAAGGGCCTAATAATAATTGGTTTAGACATTTGTACTGCTAACCAATCAGAAAGCTGCTATGGGTGGGACAATGTTGGTTTTAAGCTCCAAAACATCTCTAAAATTAAGCAGTTTTTAATAGATGATTTATCGGACGGCAGAATAACAAAAATCTGTGCCGATATAGCTACTATCTGTACGATACTGATACGACTTTTAACTTTTTGCTAAAATATTTCATTTTGATCATAGTGAGAACTGAACGTATTTTTTACCCTACATTCATTTTTTTAGGCCTAGCATCAAGTAAAACTATTTAATTATCATTTAATGTCGTTTTATTTGGATATTGTTTACCAAATCTTGCAAATCAGAAGACATTTTGCGCTCACGGTTTGATTTCCTGATTACTTCTCGGACATAAAGGTATAAAGTTACGAGAAAAATGAGTACAGGGTACAAAGACGTAATCAAATCATTTAAATAACAAGAACCATGCAATTCTGGGAAGAATATTTGATAACAATAATTATAACACACATGTGATAATCAGCCCGGTTACTTAATATTCTATCCCGAAATTGTGAGCTTGACAATTACAATTTATACTCATCACAGGCAATTAAAAAATAAATTAAAGTTCTGCTTTTTAGACATTTAAGATAAATTGCACTGTTAGCGCAAATTGCTGATTAAAACACTTGGAGTGAGTCTTTCTCATTGTCAGACAGAGAGCTAGCTTGTTCAGGTCAATATAAACAATTAAGTATCTGGAGCTTCCAGTTGAGTGTCTTTTCAGCCTACTATGCAACTTTTCTGCTCGTCAATGCTACAAATCGATGTCGGACGGTGTGTATCTGATTACCTTTGCTATGTACGAGGCCTTTATTTGAGAGCCCGGCACAAGATACAAGATGGATTCTCTGTTAAATGGCTGGAACACATTTCAGAGATCTATTTTATTCCTAGATAGAATAGATACAGTAGATGGCAGGTTACATGGATATATAGCCATCTAGCTAGACACACATATCGTAAGGTATCAGATGCCTCATTTCGCTGAAGTTTTTGAGCTTGAAGCTCAATTCCAGTTTATATATATATATATATATATATATATATATATATATATATATATATATATATATATATATATATATATATATATATATAAAACAGCCTGGTGGCACCCATCCCTCTCATGGCCACCAACAGAAAGAAACATATATAGCCGATTCGATTTTTTTTTTTGTCATGATAACTGATGTGACTCAGCTGTGCCCGCTCATTTGGCTCTACTGCCATGGGTTCTGATTGGCTCCCAGTCTGTATTTAAACCCAGTCCTGTCACTTTCTGTTGGTCAGTCCGTCTGCGGACCTTAGTGAATACTAGGCAAGCCTTTTTCGACCCTGACTCCCACCTGTCCCGTTTTTTGCTCTTGTCTGTCTGTTCTCTTGTCCCGGCTCACGACCTTTTTTTGTCCCCCCGAATAAGTCTACTCTCCCGTTCTGGCTTACGACTCGCTTACGACCCCGACCAAGCCTTGCTATTCCAGTCACGGCTACCGACCGTTTTTTTTTTCCGTCCCTGACACCGCCATCGCTTGCTACGGAAGATCCACTTCAGTGTTAAGAGCACAATCTGAGTACGAGAGCGACTTGAATCAACAGTGGCCCTTTCTCTTTCCTCCAACAAAACTTGGGAGAAACGTCACGCAAGTGGGTTCTCTTTCCGTTCTGGTCCTGACATTTTTCTTAATTTATATTTTTCCAAATACATTTTTGCTTTCCTTTTTTGAAGTGTTACTTTAAATTGTGGTGACTGATGATTTTTTTAATTGTTAAATTAACAGATGTCACAACCGGAACCGGCAGTGGAACCAGATGCGTAATGTTTCACACAATGCTTTATTGGGGAATTGAGGAAATCCGGCGAGAAGAAAAAAACAGTGACCCGGTGGTCGCTGGGCAGGAGGAGCAGGAAGCCCTCGCTAACGAAGCGTGGTCGGAGATCGGAAGCCAGTCGGGCAGTCGAGACGGGAGAACGGAGTGTGATCGGAGATCGGAAGCAAGTCGGGCAGCCGGGATGGGAGAACGGAGCATGGTCGGAGATCACGACAAGTCAAGTTACCAGAGACGATCAGGAAACCAGGGACAGATGAGCAGGAAACAGGAACAGGTCGGGAACAGAACGGGAGCCAAAAATGCTTCCCTTGTGTCACGAAACCGGACCAGAACGGAGGCAGGAGGCAGGAAGGATGAACTCATTCGCGTTAACGATCAGTACTTTTATTTAGCAAAATAAAAGTTGTCCAACACTCAGGGACAAAACAAAACAAAAACAGGCTTACAGGCAAACAGGAACTCAGACTAGGAATACTAACAAAACAGGCTTTAACTCAGAATGTGCAAACACAGGTTTCCTCAAGGACAAACAGAACAGATTTATGCAGAACAGAAAATGCAATGAACCAGCAACCCGCAATACCCACAACCCACCCTTAAGAAGCAAATTAGACGATCTGCTCCAGCCGGTGCCCAGGGGGCGGGGCCAGCCAGTCGCCACGGCGACATTGCTGGACATGACACCTTCCATGTGCAGAGGTTTGCTGACGGACTGACAAGTATTGAATGAGAACGACGTGTTTAAACAGGAGGAGAACAAATTAGGGAACAAGTTACAGCCTGGGCTGAAAGGGTGAGCGCAGGTGAGGGCAATTGGCAACTCTAAAGGATTACTTTTTAATATTTTTTTTTAATTATCAATTTACCATTTTAAAGTGCACTTTAATCCAAATAGCAAACACGAGCATTCAAATGAGCAGACTTTACAGAACTAAAGGATAGTTTTCCGTGTGCTCCCTTCTTATATTCTATTTCTATTGTTATAATAACAATAAATAACCTTTAAATAATTACAAAAATAATTGATGAATAAAATACATTTTGGTGGGTAGGTAGTGAGGTAGGTAGAGATAGGTATATATATAGATATACATCTATCATCATTATCCTTCAATTATCTGCACCGCTTATCCTCAGTAGGGGGTGCTGGAGCCCATTCCAGCTATCTTTGGGCATTGGGCAGGGGACACCCTGAACTGGTTGCCAGCCGGGCACACAGAGACAGACAACTCACTCGCTCATATACTCCTAGGGACAATTTGGACCGTCCAATTAACCTGACATGCATGTTTTTGGAATGTGGGAGAAAACCGAAGGAAACCCAGGCAGTCATGGGAGAACATGCAAACTCCACACGGGGGACTGCGTTAGTTGAACTTTAACCATGAACCTCTACACTGTGGGGCTACTACGTTAACCACCCACCCATGCTGGCCTAGATATCTATCTATCAATACAAAATTCTCCCAATCCTTCTCATAATGATACCGAAACACCGTAAATGGTCAGTGATGACCGCTGACCTTAAAAGAATGACAATGGAGTAAAAAAAGAAAATATTTCAACCAAAGCCCACTCACTGTTTTTTCTCTGTCCCCTGCTGTGACATTGAAAAGAGTGTCATAGAAAATTGATGGTAGGATGAGACCCATCCAGGAGGGCCATTCAATTTGCTTTGGAGCATACAAAATACTCTGGAGCATTGGATAAAGGGTCATGAGGGCCTATGACAGCAGCTGTATAATTTTCTACAGTGATGGTTTGCTTAACTGAGAGGCCGATATAGTGACGAAGATTGGATACCTGATGCACTAGAGCAAAACCCTTTTTGTATAAGTCTTCTAAAAATATAGTAGACCAAAAATATAAGACAAGAATCTCTTCTGAAGTGGGAGTCGCAGTGTTAAACTGCCATATGGCAGGAGATAAAAATGTATAGTAATACGTATGTCATGCATTCATAATCCCAGTACCCATGATAAAAACGCGAAAACTAACGAGAATGGTCATGCACCATTGGCGCGTAACCCGCCTCGAGACGCGGAACTATTTTTTGGAGGCATTTCCCTTTTTTGCAGGGTCATTGGAACATGATAATAGAAAACCCGACGAGTCAGACTATCTCCTGCTGGAGACTAAAATCCTGAAATGGGGGGGTATGAACAGCCCAACTATGCTATTGTTTGGAAAGGATCTGCCTCAAGATGCAAAGCATCTAAGGAGAAAACATAAAAAAACGATTAGCATTTTTTCATATAGAGTAACCTACAGTAACTGACTGCCTATATCAGTTTTCTGTCCACCCAAGAAAATGGGGAAGGGGTCTAGATACGATCAACATCTTTCACAGGCAGTACAGTACTGTAGGTTACCCTAGATGTGAAAAATACCCCAAAAATAAGTCGCCAATTTTGGTTTTGTTGAGTAGCGGGTGGATGCAGAGGGTGACAGGGCTCTCATGTTTTTGTTTCTTCCTTTAGCATCACCACAATCCTTGGGACCCATAGCAAACAGACTCTTAAAGTCTTTAAAAACACATGAGATTCTAAACTGAAGGAAGAGAAATAAAGAGAACATTGTGGAAGCTAGTTAAGCAAATAGCCTATGTACATTTCCATGTCATGACGCAAACTAACAGAAGACCAGCATTTTATGTGACGTCGACCATAGAAAACAGGGATCTTAGAGACGACACTCTACATATTCACAAACATTGCAAAGTTTGAAGTTTTGAGGCACTGTAACGTGAAAATGATTTATTTAATAAATCACTCTTCTTGAGCATGCCGAGGTACGTTTTTGTTGGTGTTGTGGAATGTGGATAATACCTATTGATAAGTATGTAGGCATCGTGAGGGTCCTGGGATGACGTTGCAAGAGGTCTAAAGCTGATTTGTTGAGGGAGCCGGGGCAGACGACCTTCACGAGATATCTTAACTTTATTTGAGAACACTATAAAGACCAACGTTGAACGTCTGGGACTTTGAACATGTCCCGGATGCAATAAAGTTGGTTCCCTTTCTGTCATATCTCCTCTCTGCGTATTTTGTTTTGTGCGTTTAGCACTTTTTTTGTTAATCGCCGCTGTTGTGCGTGTATTGGGTTGAGTTTGTTTTATATAATACAGTCACCTTGGATGCTGTGAAAGTATTGTAGGAACTGAAATAATGTTTGTATCCCTGGTGACGAAAAATCCAATACAAATAATCATGAAAAATAAAGTAAAGAGAAGATTATGCAAGGCGGGGTGGCTGTATCCCGGGCGTCCAGTGTACTTGATTTTTTTTTTTTTTTTTGGAAAGTCATCCTACCTTCCAATAGAAGGTTTCAGACAACAATGTCACCATTAATCCAGGATGGCAGTTTAAAATGTGATGATCCATTCCTTGAAATAACAAATCATAAAAAATAAATTACTCTGTCCTTCCAATTAACCTCTTCTTGTGCTCAAGAAATTTCTCCAAGGTGAACCTCTACCCATCCTGAGTCGATTTTGTCCATTTCATGTCTTGCCGGTACAAAGCCAGGTGGTGTGCAATACTGCCACACTGATACCAATCTTTTCCTACAATTACAGACACAGTGGAAAATGTCTACAAGGCTATTGGGGGTTGTGAAAACGTTGAGGCTGCAGGATTTGATGAGTGGAGGCCAATCTTGTCCCATTCAGGTGCTTTAATTTCCTCCCAAGTAGAATTCTTTATAGTCACTAATACCTTGATGTCTTGCCAAGGTCATCCAGACATGGTAAGGTCCCAGGAACAACATGTACCCAATGTGTGGCTGGCAGAACAATGCAAAATCTCAGTAAAAATACAATTGCATGGAACATTTTGATTCATCTGTAATATTTCTATCCATCTATATATTTATATACATGTCTATTTATAAACCGTAAATTCCGGACTATAGAGCGCACCTGATTATAAGCCGCACCCACCACATTTTAAGAGGATAACCGCATTTGTACTTACACAAGCCGCACCTGCATATAAGCCGCATGCGCCCACATTAAAACATGTGACACTATTATGAAATTAACCCAAACCTGACTTTGAGTCCCGCAATTGTAACTGAATATGAAGTACACAGTCCAAAAACAACAGCCCGCAAATTGAACGTAAAATGATACCGGTGCTTAAGATATGACGCAGACCTGCAGAGCCCAGGTCCCGTTGAAAGTAATCCAAGGAAAAAAAATGTATATTTCCAAAGGGGAAAAATATATATCCACTATTGTCCGCTGCATCCACAAACACGGCTCACGTTTACTCCACTTCCCGTCAGCCCGTGTTTGTTCCGCCCCTTCTTCCTCATTGGCCCGTGCAAAACATATCAGAATCAGTCTCTAAAATATGTACATTACAAAAACATACAGTTGCAAATACATATTATACATGGTTACACATATTTACAAAGAAAGACGGTACTCCCTGAAAGTTGTCAAAGCTTTAATAATAATAATATAACTTTCATCCCAAAGTGTGACTGTGACAGGTAGCAACACGCTACTAGCAACACGCTCGCTAAACAGTAAACGGATCTGTTAAAAAAATATACCGTGCTTTGATATCACGGTAAGAAAAATTGTTCAAACCTCACATTGTTTATTTTATTTTTATTTTTTTTCCAACATGGCGGCGCGACTACACGCAGCGGCTGGTGTCCCTCCAGTAAATCTTTTTACTTTAAGTGTTCTTTTTTCTCTCATCTTTTCTTTTATAAATACCTGTTCGGCAACTATCACCTTAAGTCGCCAGGAACTTATTAACCTGGGTCAAAGATTAGATTTCGACTCATTTCACGATTACAACACCAACAACAACATCCCAAAGGACATACGAAGACCACCGGGATCTCCCTGGGTTACCTGCCCGCCCATCAAGCGACGGAGACGGCGGAGGGAACGTAAACAAAAACGAGGCTCTCGGGGAGGCCTAGCGAAGAAGCTAAAAAGACGACCACACCGACAAGCGCTTCCGAGTATCTTCCTGACCAACGCCAGATCCATCGTACACAAAATCAGTGAGCTTGAGCTGCGGATAGCTACCAACAACTTCGTACGGAATAGCAACATTTTTGTGATCACGGAGTCATGGCTTGACCCGCGGATCCCCGACGCTGCAGTTCAGCTAGCAGGACGCACGCTACACCGATACGACCGCAACGAAGACTCCGGCAAAAAAAGAGGTGGGGGACTATGCATTTACGTACATAATGCGTGGTGCAATAACAGCAGAATTATTGATGCACACTGCTCGCCCGATCTAGAGTTTCTGGCGGTATCGTGTAGACCATTCTATATACCGCGAGAGCTAACTGTGCTCATTGTGATAGCTGTTTACATTCCTCCGGATGCTAACGCTAGCACAGCGCTAAACCTTCTACTCGCCGCTATAAACATCCAACAACTTGCACACCCCGACGGAGCTTTCATTATCGCTGGCGACTTTAATAAGGCATGTTTAAGGACTGTTCTTCCAAAATTCTATCAATATGTGAACTGTGCAACAAGGGGTGAAAAAACTTTGGACCGCGTTTACAGCAACCTCAGAAACGCTTACAAAGCTTCCCCCCTCCCCCACCTAGTAAATTCGGATCACCTATGCCTATCCCTTACCCCCTCATACACCCCCATCCGAAGGAAAACAAAACCTGTAACGAGGACAATACAAACGTGGCCTGAGGGAGCCCTCTCCAAGCTGCAGGACTGTTTTGATCTAACTTGCTGGGAGGTATTTGAACACCATGACCTCCAGAAATTCACTGACACGGTTTTATCCTACATCCGTTACTGCACGGATGAAGTCACAGTATATAAAAAAATCAAAAACTACCCAAATCAAAAACCCTGGATGTCCAGCGAGGTGCGCACCCTCCTCAAACACCGCAACACCGCCTTCAGGTCTGGAGACAAGGCTCTTTACGGGGTGGCCAGGGCTGACCTGAAGAGAGGCATCAAGGAAGCAAAAGCAGCCTACACAAGGAGGATCGAGCACCTCTTTGCCGGAAATGACCCGAGGAGGATGTGGCAGGGCCTCCAACACATCACCAACTTCAGAGGCCACAACCTGGCAGCTGTTGAGGCTGAGGCTTCACTAGCTGAGGACCTTAATCAGTTCTTCGCTCGCTTTGAAGCTGGTAGGCCACATACAGCCACATCACACCCATCAACAACCAGCAGCAACTCCCTCACATTTCAGGAGCACGAAGTCAGGCGTGCGCTGAATACCATAAACCCCAGGAAGGCAACTGGCCCGGATGGAGTACCAGGGAGGGTACTCAGGGACTGTTCCAATCCGCTGGCTGGGGTCTTCACCACCATCTTCAACCGGTCCCTGTCACAGGCGACCGTCCCACCTTGCCTCAAAACCTCCACCATCATTCCCGTCCCCAAAAAGTCAGCAGTGGAAAGCCTCAACGACTACAGGCCTGTAGCTCTCACGCCTGTGGTCATGAAGTGCTTCGAGAGGTTAGTGTCGCGGCACATCAAAAACTCCCTGCCACTCACACTGGACCCCCACCAGTTTGCCTACAGGGCAAACCGCTCCACTGACGACGCCATAAACACAGCACTTCACACCGTGCTGAAACACCTGGACCACCGGGGGAGCTACGTCAGAATGCTCTTCCTGGACTTCAGCTCAGCCTTCAACACCATTATCCCGGAGATCCTGGTGGAGAAACTTGCACACCTAGGACTCTCTCCCTCCATCTGCCACTGGATAATGGACTTCCTCTCCAACCGCCCACAGTCGGTGAAACTCGGTACCCACGTCTCTCCCACCCTAACACTGAACACTGGCTCCCCCCAAGGTTGTGCACTGAGCCCCCTGCTTTTCACCCTCTACAGCTCCGACTGCTCACCGACCCACCCCACAAACACTATCATTAAGTTCGCCGACGATACCACCTTGATCGGCCTCATCTCTGGAGGGGACGAGGCGGCATACAGGGATGAGGTGGAGTCACTTTCAACGTGGTGTTCGGAAAACCACCTCATATTGAACACCACAAAAACAAAAGAACTGATTCTGGATTTCAGAAGGAATGGCAGGAATCCAGCACCACTCACCATAAAAGGAGACTGTGTAGAGAGAGTCCACTCTTTCAAATTTCTGGGTGTGCACATATCCGACGACCTCTCCTGGTCTGCAAACACCAGAGCGGTGGTAGGGAAGGCCCAGCAGCGACTGCACTTCCTGAGATTGCTCAGGAAAAATAACCTAAAACAGCAGCTGCAGGTGTCCTTCTACAAAGCCACAGTGGAGAGCATCCTAACATACTGCATCACGGTGTGGTATGCTGGGTGCACAGCAGCAGACAGGAAAAAGCTCCAGAGGATCATCAAAACAGCCCAGAGAATCGTCGGCTGCTCTCTGCCCAGTCTGGAGGACATTGCCTGCTCTCGCTACCTCAGCAGAGCAGAAAACATCATCATGGACTTTTCTCACCCCGGCCACCACCTCTTCGACCTGCTGCCTTCCGGCAAGCGCTACAGGTCACACAAAGCAAAAACAAACAGACTCAGAGACAGTTTCTTCCCCACAGCCATTACCACCCTAAACAGACACCGCACAAAAAAACTGAAAACTGTTGCAAAAAACTACCTCACACGAATGTAAAATGGTACTCACGTACATGCTGTCTGCACTATGTTTGTTCACTGCTCAAAACAGACACAGCACAAAAAACCTGAAAACTTGTGCCAACACTACCTCATACGAATATAATGGTACTAATGTCTATGTTCTTGCACATGTCGACTGCACTACGTTTACTGCTCACCTTGCACAATGTTTGACCATTTCCTTTTTTCTGCACTATGTTGTCTATGTTTGCACCAATGCATATGCTGACTATTTTTTGCACTATGATGACTTTGCACCAAATGCAATATTGCACAACCCTTACGATACCAACGGTATCACGACAACACTGTATGTAACATCCCACATGCCGACATTTCTTGTGTAAATACCATGTAAATTATAACTATAGCCTTATCCCCCTTGTTTTATAACCTTATCTTCTCTGTTCCTTTATCTTCTTGGCTCATACCTCACTGTGAATGTAAAACTGGAGTGTCATGCCCAATTTCGTTGTCACAATATGTTAACCCATTTTGTAACAATGACAATAAAGGTATATTCTATTCTATTCTATTCTATTGATGTTACTAGTGTCAATAAAATTGTTCAAACCACGGTATCCATCTAGCAAGGTCATATCCCTCAAGAGGGGTGACCGACAGCAAGACACACACATACAGTAACAAAGAAAATAAAAGGGAAATAAATAGCAAAAAAAAAAACACACAAAAATGTTTTGGACCAAGTTTGTCATGCTTTTGTCCCTCCAGATGAAACGGGACACCAGAAAGTGGCCATGTCACTCGGGTCAGGGTGACATAACACACTCTTTTGTTCAACAGCAGGGCCCGACAGCTTTCACTGGTTTACCCCTGCCGCATCATACGAGTGCCCAGCCCATCCTTAAGAACGCGTCCACAATCAAAAAGACAGCAAGGCTCTTAAAGGGACATTGTGGAATATTTGACCACTAAATGGCGATAGCCTAATGCGAGTGAAAACCAGTGCTAAATGAGCACAGCATAGAAGCAAGATGCCAAATAAACATGGTCACGACTACTGGGTATTGATTCCACTCTATAATGAATATTTATAAAAGTTAACATCGGTATGATAGTTCATGTATTTTTGCCTATTATTAAAATCACTGTTTTTATTTAACTAAATGAAAGCTTTTTGTACCACTAGGAATATGACACACTGTCCCTTTAAAGTGACGCCAAAGTACGAGTACTCAATTTTCCAAGCGCGACACACAGTTTGTTTGTTTTTTTATATTCACAGAGACAAAAACGTTCACACAAGCATCATGCATAAATACATGAGCGTTCAACTGTGATCCGATAATATTGAGACTTCACAAATGTATTGCATAAAAATGCATTGGCCAATCAGTTGAAGGATTGTACATGCGCATAATTTAATCTTTGAGAGAGGAGTAATTCTTAGATCCATTTCATGCTGTTGAACTGCTAATCCCTTTAGCTGTCAAGGACTTCAATGAGTAAATGCCAGATGGTGATGCTGTTTGGAGGTCTGATAGTTGGATGGAGGTTAAAACACTGTCGTCCTGTGATAAGAACACAAACACTGCATGTATTTCCAGCCGGATGAAAAAATCATGAGTAAAATTCAACAATAGCGTAGACATTTTTAAATAAAATGTGCTTTTTGAGAGGATGCCATGATAGTTTTTCTGTTACCGAGGCTTACGTGATCCACACCTGAAAATATGGCGGTCAAAATTCAAAATAGCAGGGGTCACCATTGTGGTAGTCACGAGTACGAGGTAGCTCCTAAGACTGTCAGGACCAGAACGGAACCAGGAACCATTTGTGTTACGTTTCTCCCAAGTTTTATTATAGGAAAGGCTGCGCCCACGATCATGTGTTCGCTAGGCCTGGGAAGCAGGTCGCTCTTGTACTCAGATTGTGATCCGAACACGAAAGTGGATCTTCCGTAGCGAGCGATGGCGGTGTCAGGGACGGAAAAACGGGTCGATAGCTGGGACAGGAGAGCAAAAACGTGGTCGGAATCGGAAACGAGTCGTAAGCCAGAACGGGAGAGTAGACGTAGTCGAAGACAAAAAGAGGTCGTAAGCCGGTACGGGAGAGCAGACGTCGTCAGGATCAAAAACGGGTCAGTTAAGCAAATAGCCTATGTACATTTCCATGTCAGGGACAGACGGGAGCAAAAATGAGACATGTGGGAGTCAGGGTAGAAAAAGGCTTGTCTAATATACACTGAGGTTCGCAGACAGACTGACAACAGGGGATTGAACGGCCAGGTTCAAATAGCGACAGGGAGCCAATCAGAACCCGCAACAGTTGGCGCCAAATAAGCGGGCACTGCTGTGTCACATCTGTAATAATGACAAAGACAACCGGAGTGGGTGTTATCTATTATCCCCAGTTGACTCCTGCTGAGAGCAGCTGTTGGCAAAGCAGCGTTTTTCAGTTCAGGCCGCAGAAGTGTTCCATTGTGGCCTGCCTAAAATGAAATATACTGCTTTCTCTGCGATCCATTATCCACAGTCCACTATTGCTGAAGCAGATGCGGAAGGAGCAAATTTGTATGTATAATGCATCTATCGATCTAATTGGTCAAGTTGGCCTGAATTTGTTTAAGCCCTATCTACCTTTAGGACACACTCTTATTTAAAAATTATAAAGTAAAACATTCTGGGGAAAAACTCTCCCTATCATAATTCATAATAAAAGCTCATCCAGATAGTACAGGAGAAAGTTGCCAGAGCAAACCCTAATCCTATATTTTTAGATATCTCCCTCATTTAGCTTGTGCTTTGCTTTACAGTATTTTGAAATAGCTCTTACATAGTTCTGCTAGGTTTCTTATTTGTTGGGCATCAAATTTTATTTGAAATAAATTGAGTCTCCCATTATTGTTCTTCATGCATGATGCGAAATACATACTGTATGTTGTCGTGTTTCCTTTATGTACTCAATGCATCGTTACTTGTTTTTTTTCAAAGAATAAATCGACAAAAGGCACATTGGACGCCGTCGCCTTCTCGACCTCATGTTTACAATGGAAGAGCGGCGACTTCGATTTGGTGAGGTTCAGTAAACAAAAGCATCAGCCAACCAGATCCAAAATGATTGGTAGAGAAGGTCTTGGTAGAGATGGAGGGCATACTGTTAGATGTGAGAGCGCGATTGCGAAGCACAGAGCCCGTGAATGAACTTTGAACTCGGCTTGATGGATTTCTTCCATCAAAAAGATGGCGCCTGTCGCAACGGCGGATCAGCCGCGGAAAGAGTTGCGGCGATTCTGGCATTCGGGTGAAATCAAGGTCTTAGCTTTGGGGGGTAAAATCCTACTGTAGACTCCTGGAATACAAAAAATGTGTCCGTTCTGAGGTGGGTATCGCAAAGGAAAATTGACCTCAAGGGCGGGCGGATTTATCTAAATATCAATATTCAAAATTCAAGATAGATTTTACCGTCATCAACATGAAACGCCAGTTAAATAGTCTTTGCAACCCCAGCTTACAGTGTTTGAGGAGTATGTTAGGAGTGACAAGATTGGATAGATTGAGAAAAGAAATTGTGAGAGACAGAACTGGAGTAGTAGTGGAACCGAGCAAGCGTGTGGATAAGAGAGTATTCGGTTGGTTTGGACACATGGGGAGGATAGATGAGGGGCGAATGTTGAAGAGGATCTACAGAGCAGAAGTAAATGGAAGGAGACCAAGAGGAAGGAAGCGATTGACGTGGATGGGTGGTGTTATAAGTGCTCTGCAGGAAAGAGGTCTAAAGCTCTTGTTAGTGATAGGAATGAGTGGAGAGGTGTTGTGAAAGGATAGTGGGATGTTGGACGCGTTCTCAGGGATGGGCAGGGCACCCGTTTGATGCGGCAGGGGTAAACCAGTGAAAGCTGTCGGGCCCTGCTGTTGAACAGAAGAGTGTGTCGTGTCACCCTGACCCGAGTGACATGGCCGCTTTCTTGTGTCAGTTTAAAACAGGACACAATACAATCATAATCATATATATATATATATATATATATATATATATATATATATATATATATATATATATATATATATATATATATATGAAAATGAAACAATTACATACAGTATATCCTGTGTTGTATATGTACATCAAGGTGTGTCTGAGTATAAAAAAGTGAGTTGTACAAACATTGTATGCGACAGGAATTAAGCCTGGGTCGCGACTGTGAGCGCGCTGACACTTAACCACTAGGCACTGGTGTGTCCAGTACCCAACACCTGTCCATGTATATTCTCACCCCTTATAATGACATAGACAAAGCCATATTTGTTTGTTACTTTCTACTTCTTTTTAATTTAAATTAAATCGTTGTTTGTTTCACCCCTGCCTCAATTTCTGCTTCCCTCACATGGGTTCATTACCCCTAAACATAAACCTGACTACCAGAGGGCCCAGGGGAAGGCTCTCCCATCTTTGTCCCAGCGGCGGCTTTTGGTTACTGTTTTGGCAGCAAGAAACAGGCCTCTAAACCTCGTCTGATATCCTGTGTCCTGGCAAGCGAGGAGAAAGTCGCTTTGCTGCGCTTGGTTTTCTGTCCTGGCAGCGCCGTGTTATCTGTCTTGGCAGCAAGGAAAAAGCCCCTGGGCCACTTCTGGTCTCCTGTCTCTGCGGCAAGGGGCAAAGGAGCTTCAGCCGTCCTGTTGCTGCAGCCTCCGTAATTTTTTAAAATGTTATATATCTGGCCCTTGAGGGGGAGTTTATGTTAGGGTCTGGTGGGCCTCCTTCCCTGAGGGGAGACTAGCGTGTTTGAAACGGGACACAAGTATGTCCAATATCCATACACCGACAGAGAGCACTAAGCCACGCCCACCGTAGTTATGGTGTCCAGGTATCACACGCGGAGCAAATAGAGCGGCCAAAACAACAGCGAGGGACTCTTGAGACGCTATTACTTATGGCATTGCCTTAACATTTCTTCCTTGTTATGCAATCCTATCAAAAGTCAGTAGAAAAGGGTCTCAATTGTTATCCGGCATCAAGGTGTGCAAAGAGGCTAATAACCTTTTAACGGTGGATCCAAAATGTTGGCGATCAATGAGAATGTCAAAAACCCTGTACCAACTACACAAAGAAGTAGATTCCGATTTTTAAGAGATAATGGTAAATAGAAATGGGTGACCCAGCACATGAAATTCACGAAACTAGTGGTGCCATCTCCACACGTTGTCATGATTACTAATGTGACTCACCTGTACCTGCTCATTTGGGTCCTGATTGGCTCCCTGTCACTATTGTCAATCCCCTGTTTTCAGTACGTCTGCGAACCTAAGTGTATACTAGGCAAGGCCTTTTCGACCCTGACTCCCACCTGTCCCGTTTTTGCTCCTGTCTGTCTTTGGCTACGACCTGTTCTGATAATGACCACGTCTGCTCTCCCGTCCTGGCTTACGGCCTCTTTTTGTCCTCTACTATGTCTACTCTCCCGTTCTGGCTTACGACTTGCTTCCGACCCCAACCACGCCTTGCTCTCCCAGTCCCGGCTACCGACCACTTTTTCCGTCCCTGACACCGCCATTGCTCGCTACGGAATTCTACAAATAATATATATTCTACAAATAAGAAAATAAGATACAAATCAAGATTAACCTTCTTCATACTCCATAAATTGGCACCACGGCGGTGCAGTGGTTAGCGCGGGATTGGACATCCTGTGTGGAATTTGCATGTTCTTCCCGTGCTTGCGTGGGTTTCTTCCGCGCACTCCCGTTTCCTCCCACAGTCCAAAAACATGCATGTCAGGTTAATTGGCCGCTCCAAATTGTCCCTAGGTGTAAATGAGCAAGTGAGCTGTCGTACCCTGTGTGCCCTGCGACTGGCTGGCAACCAGTTGAGGGTGTCCCCTGCCCACGGCCCGAAGATAGCTGGGATGGGCTCCAGCACCGCCGCGACCCTACTGAGGATGCGCAGTGCAGATAATGGATGGATGGATGGATACTTAATAAATTCAAACTTAACAGAAAAGAATCGCTAGAAAAATGCATTTTGACCAATCACTCAAAGGGAACTGGCTCTTTATTGGTGGGTAGCTGGCTCCCAGTTCCGAGAGACAGCTCATAAAGCCATTCCGTTTGCAAATGACACGAGTAGATTGCTGTACCTCCAATTCGCCCATTGCCCGTAGATATCTGGGATGGGCTCCAGCCCCGCCGCGACCCTATTGAGGATAAGCGGTGCAGATAATGGTTGGATGTAAACTAAACATGAATAATCATTATAAAGTACTTTATAAATCCTGATTTGTATGTGTTTGCGGTTGTGTGCATGAGTTCGTACGTGACGAATGAGCTCCGAAACAGGTGAACTGATCTTCGTAAAAATGTACAGAGTTGTACTAGGCCTCCGCATCTTTAGCTAGGTTTTGTGTCAAGGCGCTGCAGATAAATACCAACAAAATTAATAAACATCTGCTTTTGTGTGGTCTGCTTTTATAGGGTCTCTAAAGCCCTCTGGCAGCCAAGTTGAATGCTGCAGCTGCTGATTACTGACCACTCCAAGCAGCCGAACCCAAACTTTGACTGCTCGACAATGCCGGGCCATTTTGCCTGTACAAATTCTAAAAAAAACATAATTAAAAATTAAAAATATATAAAATAGAATTATGATGATTTTTTTAAATATTCTTATCAATATGAATTATGCAATTAAACAGTGCTTTATGATCATTTTTCTAAATGTCATTTTAAGTCAAGTCATTTTTTATTTGTATGGCCCTTAATCACAAGGAGTCACAAAGGGCTGCACAGGTTATTGCAAACCACAGACTAGTCTTACAGACTATCATTACACCATCCCCTGGTCTAAAACCTACATGAGGGCAAGGAAAAACTCAAAACCTCAACATGAGGAAAATGAAGAAACCTTGAGAAAGGACCGCACATGTGGTAATCCCCCTTCCAGGATGACCAGCCTGCAATGGATGTTGCAATAACAAATAATACACAGGTATTGTCAACAAAAAATATAGGTTATTAAAATGCTCTAGAGTAGAAGTGTGTTTTGAGCTTAGATTTAAACATTTCCACTGAGGTTGCAGATAGAATCTCAGGAGGAAGAGCATTCCGGAGCACCGGTGCCCGGATGGAAAACGCTCTTGAACCTGCAGAACTCTTCTTGGCTCTTGGAATCACTAGTGGACCAGCGTTTTCAGAACGAAAACTCTGGACCAGAACATAGGGGGAAATAAAATCTGAAAGATATGAGGGAGCAAGTCCATGCATGATTTTGAAAATACCAAGAGAACCTTAAAATCAAATCTTAAGCTAACAGGGAGCCAAGGCAGGTTAGCTAAAATGAGGGTAATTTGATCAAACTATCTTGTCTTAGTAAAGAGCCTCGCTGCAGCATTTTGTACCAACTGAAGGCTCTTGATTTTGGACTTCGGGAGACTGGAGAGTAGAGCATTACAGTAATCAAGACGGGAAGTAACAAACGCGTGAATTATAAATTCCGCATCTGACTGAGACAGCATAGGACGAATTATAGCAATGTTGCAAAGATGGAAGAAAGTTGTTCTAGTAATATTCTTCACGTGTGTTTGAAAGGAAAGATTGAGGTCAAATATGACACCTAGATTTTTAACTGAGTCAATCTGGGTTATTTTACATTTGTCAATGTTCAGAGCAGTTTTTGAGAACAAGCCATGGCCTTTAGATGGACCAATAACTAACATTTCGGTCTTCTCAGAGTTAAGGCGCAAGAAGTTGAGTGACATCCACCCTTCAATCTCAGTGAGGCAGGCCTCCAAATTTCCACAGTTTAGTGTGGCAGATTCCTCCATCGGAAGATAAAGTTGAGTGTCATCTGCGTAGCAATGGAAACTGATATTACTGATATACTAAATGTCATTAACTAGTAGAAACTGTATTGGTAATCTCTATCCAGGGTTGGGTAGGGTTACTTTAACTTGATTACTTTCAATTACTTTTGGATTACTCCAATACCAAATATGCTAATAAAAGACAAAATAAACTAAATATGAATACAATTACTAAATTTTGTGCGGGCTTGGAACACATGGAACGGCAAAAATGATGTTGGCAAGCTGTTTGAATTTATTTTCATTTTGTTTCTGTCGAATGTTATGTTAGTTTTGCCGCAGATCAAAAAGATCAAAGCCAGGAGAGAAAGCTTACCACGTGTTGAGAGTCATAATTGTATTCATATTTAGTTTATTTTGTCTTTTATTAGCATATTTGGTATTGGAGTAATCCAAACGTACCTTGTCTCTATCTACATATATGGTTGTCTCCATTTTGTATGGTGACATGATCCCATGCCATTTTTTGAGGGTTATTTTGGACCCTCTGTTTGACTTCCACACCCCTGCACTACACACAAGGATACATTTATTATCACAGAGATACATTGCGAAAAGTTCTACATCAATTCAAGCCCAAAAGAAGTAATCTCATACTGCTGTTCTAATCGGAGCCTCCTAAAACAGTGCAGACTTGGTTTTCCAACGCTCATGTGCACAACAATCCTTACCCACTGTGTTTTGCTCCGGTGCACTCTAATGACATTTATATCATTTTGTTTTTTTTTTAAACCGTGGGCTGCTTGTAATTCCGCGCGCTCGGCCAAATGCCTACTAGTTTATGCTGTATACCGGAGAAACATTGTGATGATTACAGACGGAATTGTAAAGTGGGGTGAATCTCATAAATTGCCCATCACCGCCGGCTGGTAACCGTGTTCTGCCGCTCGGGTCGGTTATCATTAATTTTCTCCTAGCGTATGCCTTTAAATAGGAATTCTCCCACAAAGCGTTTAATCAGCAGCCCGTACGCCTGAAGTGCACCTAAAGGAGCCGCAAGGTGTTAAATGAATCATGGACTGCAGCCGCTCTTCTGGTTTAAGAAGCCAGAAGGTCATATCAGACTGAAGGAGTACGGGGCCAACATAGTACTTGTCCAAATTACTTTCCTGTTCGAGGAGGGCCTGCATATTATCTAAGGATGGCTTTTTTTATAGCCTCTAGTTCCAGAATTCCATTCCTGTTTTTAATTAAGCTTCACTGGGCTTCTGGTTTAACTGGAGAAATACGTACTTACCAGCTGTCTTCCAGTTTTGGTATTGGGATAGAGATTGCCGTTTTGTGGACCGGTTTGCACGGTTGCCCATTTCCTTCTACGTTCCAAAGACATCATGGCAACATCAAGTATTTGGTCACTTTATAGCTCAAACTTTCTGGACTTCATTCACTAAAACTCTTCAGTACATTACTGTTCGAAAGTTTGGGTTCACTTAGAAATTTGAATATTTTCAAATAAAAGCAATGTTTTTTTCCGGTGAAGATAACATTAAACTGACCAGAAATCCACGCCATATGTTCTTAACGTGGTAAATGACATTTTCAGCTGCAGAAGTCTGATTTTCAATGCAATATCTATACAGTGGCTTGCGGAAGTATTTGGGCCACTTGATATTTGTGACCTTTTGCCACATTTCAGACTTCAAACTAAAACTGTAATTGCTTGTGAAGCATCAACAATAAGCAGAACACAATCATGAAGTGGAACACACTTTATTGGATAGTTTAAACTTTTTTAACATATCAAAAATGAAAAAGTGGGTGTGCAAAACTATTCAGCCCCTTTACTTTCAGTGCAGCAAACTCTGTCCAGAGGCTCAGTGAGGATCTCTGAATGATTAAATGTGGATTTAAATGACTAACGATGATAAATGGAATCCACTTGTGTGTAATCAAGTCTCTGTTTAAATGTACCTGCACTGTGATAGTCTCAGAGGTCTGTTTAAAGCGCAGAGAGCATCAATAAGAACGAGGAACACACCAGGCAGGTCCGAGATACTGTTGCGGAGAAGTTAAGCTGGATTTGGATACAAAAATATTTTAGACAGGTGTCGCCCGCTAATGCCCAGAGCATTGGTGGGGGTAGAGTCCATTTCTGATTAACTGATAACATAATATTGGCGGGGATGAAACTCAATAAATGAATGTGGGGTCTTTATTATCATCATACAATAGTACTGTAGGGCCTCTTCCTTCAGTCCAAGAAGCGATGTAAGGAGATGGCAGCTAGCTGGACACTAGAATCGGGGATCCTTGGATTGAACCAGGTCACCGTGATGATTACATTAGTTGTAGCTCCAGGTCATCTGTTTTATTGGCATTTGATCTGGTGTTGGTGAGACACAGGCAAGTGTAGCCTTTGTGAGTTGTTACGTAGCCACAGCAGTCGGCCGGACTAGCGGCTTGCTTTTATTTCCTCTCTCGACGCTGCCTTTATCTGTTCCAAGACCCGATAGCAACCCACGGAGCACCTGTTAGTCCCGCCAATTCGTCGGGGATGTTGTATTGATGTTGGTAGCCGATGTTCTCAAGCTTGTCTCGGGTGAAGTGCGGCAACGCCAATGTATGTGTGGATAGTCAAGAGAAACATATAGATGGTAGACAAAGAAAGCACTGAATGGGAGACCCGCGAACTACTGAGTCCGTGCCTGCTGCCATATTGCTCGATATAGTTAGGGACACGTCCCCCTGTCCATGTTAAAACTATGCCCTTGGGTAGTACTTTATTCCAAAACACACCCAGACAATGAGCGTGGTTAAAGTGGACAAAATTTATGATAAAGCCGGAGACAGCTGTCGCCCGCTAAGTGTTACAAGATTGATCTGCTTCACTTATGCCTTTCATGCGCAGCGCTAAGAATCAAAACAAAGAGCAGAAAGGTCACGGATTTAAAGAGCAATGTTTGCCACATGCTGTGAGCTGCATTATGACACTTTTTTCTCGAGCAACACTGTTTGTGAGGATATCACAATGTATTTTTCCCTCAACCCCAGAGAGTATCTCTGTTATAACATAAAATATGTTTTTTTTCCCATCATTTTGACTGAATCCTGCACGAGTTGTACGTCTGTCCCGCTATCCATCCGGCGGCCATGAGGTTATGAGGTGAAATGATGAGCAGACCGAGGCGAAATCTTTACCGAGCACGTTCGTTCTCTTGATATGGCCCATTGAACCGTGGAAGTCAGCTTGCAGCCTCCCGAAAGACACTCACATATTCCCTCAAGCAAAAACAGTTTGCCGAGTGTGCCTACACGGACGTGGGGGTCGGAAGTTGAAGTCAAAAGTACACACGTTCCTCCTAATGCATTCAACTACATGATTCTTCTGCTCGTATCTGCTAGAGAAAGTGTGAATCCTCAAACAAGTGTTTTGGATTTGAAACGTATTTGAGTGCTTCAAATGAAATTGTTTCACTTTAATAAAGTAAGATTGGTATTATATATTTAGCAGGAAGGGAATGGCACAGTAAGAAGATGGAAAAGTTAAGATCGGCCCAAAATTGTACATGAAGTGAAAATCCTATTTTTAGCTTAAAATTGTCAAAACTATATTTGTATCAAGTTCACAGGTGTACATTATACACTGTATTTTTTGGACTATAAACCTGTAGAGTATGTAACGTTTGGTCAGAATCTCGTTTTGCAATGTCAGAAAATGATCAAACAATGTCAAAACATGTGAAGTGAATACTGTGTTTTAGGTCAATCATAAAGATATGTTATCTGACTGATACTGGTGGAATGTGAGATTGGGAAGGGGGGTGTTAGCTTGCCTTGGCGCATCAAAAGGTTCCCGTGACCACTCCACCACAGGTGGTCCGCCCCTCTCGGAAGACCGAAACAGAGAGCTGGTACACGACTCACCAAGGGCAATCTGGCCAGAAAGAAGGCAAGGGGGCATATCCTGACAAGAAGAACTGGACCAAAATCCTTGCCAGTCCTGACCAAGCAGCCAGAGAACCTTGCCAGGTCAGCAGCCAAGCTTGATCAAGCTAGCGACCAAACTGGTGGGACAAAGCCAGTGACCTCAGAGAAGCCTCAAGCCACCAGCAGTCAACACTTTAACACTCTGCATCCTGTGGTCCTCGTCCCAACCAGCTCCCAAACCTACCAGGATTCCTCATCGCTCTACAGCCGGGGACATAAAGACCGGGCCGTCATCTTCATCGACGCAGAACTTGTTGCTAGGCAATGGTATGTTCGCTACAAGGGGCACCTAAAAATCTCAAATTGGGCATCAATGTCCAATCCGATGCACCCTATATTTCCGAAATTACGGTGGCTAAAACTTTAGGGCATAGTTACAATGAAACATTACTCCCTAAGGTAACTGTTCTGCCTTCGAGAAACATATAAAGTGGTCTTGAAGTGCCCACATGTGGTTAATATGTTAATTGTTTGTTGCTAAAATAAAACAAAAAAGATGCATAAAAGTCTGAACTTTCCATAGCTGTATTAATTTAGATAGATATATAGATAGACAGATACTTTATTCATCCCCGCAGGGAAATTCACATTTCCAGCAGCATCCCTGCGCTGAGAACAATACAATGATAAAGCAAAAAGAATACAATATACAAATACCCAATGTGACGTGCTAATCCCCACTGTAGCGTGTTATAGAGAGCATCTAGATAGTGCTACACAAAATACACATTGCAATAAAATACGGTAATATGCAATGTAGGGGGTGTGGTTTAATATGGGCCTTTACTCCCCCGGGTGGAGTTAAAGAGCCTCAAGGCATGAGGAAGAAAATATCTCTTCAGTCTGTCCGTGGTACAAGACAGTGAAGCTGCTTGTTTGTTTGTTTTTGTTGGTTTGGACAATTATTGCATTAACATTATTTGAATAAAGATTTTAGCTTGTGTTAACATTTTGTACAAAATTGCATAATCTTGTTAGAATTGTCATTTGTCTATCTCAGCTTAGTTTACCTGTATTGTTGGCAAGCTAACAGGACTTTTTGTACCGTAATCTTTGGACTGTAAGGTGCATCTAAAAGCCCAAAGTTTGCCATAATTTCAAAAGTGCGCCCTGAAACCTATTGCTCCTCATAAATTGAAAAATAGGATACATAACAATTGAAAATGCATAATTACAATAAATTGTGATTACATACAGCTACCATTCCTGAATTACTTATATCATTTTCATGGTGGTACCAGATTTCATAATAATTGGGCTCTGTAAGATATTTTGATTTAGCAGTATTTATTTTTATGCATCCATAGCTCTTCCCCATCCCATCCCATTAGCTGCACCGCTTATCCTCAGTAGGGTCGCGGGGGTGCTGGAGCCCATCCCAGCAATCATCGGGCAGGGGGACACCCTGGACTGGTTGCCAGCCAATCACAGGGCACACAGAGACAGACAACTCGCTCGCCCATTCACATCTAGGACAATTTGGACCAGCCAATCCACCTGCATGTCTTTGGAATGTGGGAGGAAGCCGGAGTGCCCGGAGGAAACCCACGCAAGCACGGGGAGAACATACAAACTCCGCACAGGAAGTCCGGTAGCTGGATTTGAACCCACACAGGAGGTTCCCGCGACCTTAGAACTGTGCCGCACACGCGCTAACCACTGCCCCGCCGTGCTGCGTTCCGTAGCTCTTATATTTGCTATAATCCTATGCACTCTATAATCTGGTGCCTCTCATAATGCATATGAAAAAATATCTCACGAAATACTATTTGGATGGTGTGCCTGTGCGCCTTGTTGTCAGAAAAATCCACTATTTACTTATTATTTGAATCAATACTTCTACTCTTTTTTTTAAATGATTTTTATTATTCGTATGCCACTATGAGTCACTACATAACACACACATTATCACTCCTTTCCCCTCCCTTTCATTTTAATAACAAGAGCCTAAAGTGGTAGCCGTTCCTTTCGTCTAAACAGCACTTACAGAGACCATTAATTCCTTTTGATTGAGTGTCACCGAAAAGTAACAGAGAAGCAAACCCTTGATAAGCGCTTAATTAAAGTCCCATGAGGTATGCTGACGTTTTGAGCGATGTGATGCCGGCTCCCCTCACGCGATTACGGTATGTGACTTGAAATACAATTGCGAGGCTTTTGCATTTATTCCATTTATATAAAAGAGTTTCCTCGCCATATAATCGTTTGAATTTCACATACTTGGTGCATAGTGTTTTTTGTTTTGTTTTTTTAATTAGTTCTGCTACTTTTTAAGTATACTGTGGAGTTTTGGTGTCACTTCAAGAGCACCAATATGCTGGATGCTTACAGGTGACAAACGAATAATCCCGAAAACATGCCGTGTGCAAACAATCCAATCAAGGTGGCGAGCAGGACGTCATTACGAATATATACATATGCATGGGTCTTACATTTCCATTAATTAAAGGATGATGATCTGCATTTATATAGCGGTTTTTAAGTCAATGACTTTCCAAAGCGCTTTACAGTGTGCTTCACATTTCCCAATAGCGGCCTTGTATTGCAGCCATGTAAGACGCTAACCTGCTTATTGGGGGTATTAGGGGTTCAGTGTCTTACCCAAGGACACTTTGACATGTAGCACGGACAACCTGGGATTCGAACTGGGATCCCTTGATCCCAAGACGAGCGCTCTACCTTCTGAGCCACTGCCGCCCCAAATGATTTCAATTATGCCCCAACTTCTAACTTCTAACTCCTGAACACTAACTCCTAATCTCCTGACTCCAACCCCCTTATTCTAACTTGCTCACACTAACCCCTATTTCCTAAACCCAATTTTCCTAACCCCCACACCCCTTAAGCATAACCCTAACTCTTAACACTAACCGCTAACACTACCCCCCTACCTCTTACTTCCTAACACTAATTCCCCTTACTCTTACTCGCTAACACTAACGTTGAGGGATGGGGACTACGAAGATTAGTGTATTAAGTATGTGACTATTGTTATTATTATAATTATTGATATCCGACCTATGTAATATGTATATCAATGAGACTTTGTTATATTAGACACAAGAGGAGAAGAGGATTTGTAAAATGAATTTAATAGGGAAGATGAAGGGGTAGGGAAAATAAGCGTGTGCTTCTTACTACCCCTTTTCGAACATGTTTTGTAACATTATTTTGGTGTTGAGTTATTGTTTTTGTCCTGTTTTTATTTTAATGTTCGAAATAAAGTTTTCATGTATTCATTCATTCACACTAACCCCCTTACTCTTACTCCCTAACACTAACCCCCTTACACTAACCCCCGAACACTAACCCGAACCCCCTAGCATCCAATCTTATTCCTTAACAATGACCTCTAACCTTTTTACTTAACCCCCATACCCTATCCCTATCCCTGACTAAAACAAACGAAGAACCGTGGTTGTTTGCTCTCACTTCCAGAATATCCTCCATTGCCTCTTCCAAAGAAGTGTCCAAAAACACAGATTTACACTATACAGGGAGTGCAGAATTATTAGGCAAGTTGTATTTTTGAGGATTAATTTTATTATTGAACAACAACCATGTTCTTAATGAACCCAAAAGTCTCATTAATATCAAAGCTGAATATTTTGGAAGTTGGAGTGGGGCTTTTTTAGTTTTAGCTATTTTAGGAGGATATCTGTGTGTGCAGGTGACTATTACTGTGCATAATTATTAGGCAACTTAACAAAAAACAAATGTATACCCATTTCAATTATTTATTTTCATCAGGGAAACCAATATAACAGCTCAACATTCACAAATATACATTTCTGACATTCAAAAACAAAACAAAAACAAATCAGTGACCAATATAGCCACCTTTCTTTGCAAGGACACTCAAAAGCCTGCCATCCATGGATTCTGTCAGTGCTTTGATCTGTTCACGATCAACATTGCGTGCAGCAGCAACCACAGCCTCCCAGACACTGTTCAGAGAGGTGTACTGTTTTCCCTCCTTGTAAATCTCACATTTGATGAGGGACCACAGGTTCTCTATGGGGTTCAGATCAGGTGAACAAGGAGGCCATGTCATTAGTTTTTCTTCTTTTAGACCCTTTCTTGCCAGCCACGCTGTGGAGTACTTGGATGCGTGTGATGGAGCGTTGTCCTGCATGAAAATCATGTTTTTCTTGAAGGATGCGGACTTCTTCCTGTACCACTGCATGAAGAAGGTGTCTTCCAGAAACTGGCAGTAGGACTGGGAGTTGAGCTTGAGTCCATCCTCAACCCGAAAAGGCCCCACAAGCTCATCTTTGATGATACCAGCCCATACCAGTACCCCACCTCCACCTTGCTGGCGTCTGAGGCGGACTGGAGCTCTCTGCCCTTTACCGATCCAGCCACGGGCCCATCCATCTGGCCCATCAAGACTCACTCTCATTTCATCACTCCATAAAACCTTAGAAAAATCCGTCTTGAGATTTTTCTTGGCCCAGTCTTGACGTTTCAGCTTGTGTGTCTTGTTCAGTGGTGGTCGTTTTTCAGCCTTTCTTACCTTGGCCATGTCTCTGAGTATTGCACACCTTGTGCTTTTGGGCACTCCAGTGATGTTGCAGCTCTGAAATATGGCAAAACTGGTGGCAAGTGGCATCTTGGCAGCTGTACGCTTGACTTTTCTCAGTTCACGGGCAGTTATTTTGCGCCTTGGTTTTTCTACACGCTTCTTGCGACCCTGTTGACTATTTTGAATGTAACGCTTGATTGTTCGATGATCACGCTTCAAAAGCTTGGCAATTTTAAGAGTGCTGCATCCCTCTGCAAGATATCTCACTATTTTTGACTTTTCAGAGCCTGTCAAGTCCCTCTTCTGACCCATTTTGCCAAAGGAAAGGAAGTTGCCTAATAATTATGCACACCTGATATAGGGTGTTGATGTCATTAGACCACACCCCTTCTCATTACAGAGATGCACATCACCTGATATGCTTAATTGGTAGTAGGCTTTCGAGCCTATACAGCTTGGAGTAAGACAACATGCATAAAGAGGATGATGTGGTCAAAATACTCATTTGCGTAATAATTCTGCACTCCCTGTATATGAATGGATACAACTGTGACATCCATTACATATAGATAGATAACACAGTGGACTTACAGTACATATGGTTAAATACTACTGTAGCATCCGGTATGTATGAACTGTGGCATTTTCACCGCAGAGACATAAAATAAATTGGCAGTGTCACAAAGAAACCCACCAATAGTTATGAGTCTTTCTTAGTGAATAAGATAATCCTGAGTGTATCATTTTACTCTTTAGTATGTTTGACAGTGCTTTTCAGTATATTAATATAACGGGTGAGGGGAATTGTGTGGCTTGTCCTATGCTACAACCCTAGCCTCATAACCCTAACCCCCAACCTTTAATCCCAAACCCCTTTAACACTAACCCCAAAACACTAATCCATGAATCTTAACCTCCAACCTCAACTTCTAAACCCCTTAACTCCAATACTGACACCTATCTCCTAACCTCTAATATCCTAACTCCTAACCCCCTTAACACTAACACTAACCCAGAACACTAATCCCCGAACACTATACCCTACACTAATGTCTAACTCCTAAAGCCCTAACTCTACCCCCTAACCCAAATCCCCTATCATATAATCCAACCCCCCTAACACTAACCCCTAACTCCTAAACCCCTAACACTAAACACTAACCCGAATCCCCTAGCATATAATTCCAACCCTAACTCCCAACCCTGAACTCCTAACCTCCTAACTCTAACTCCTAACTTCCCCTAACAATAACCACTAACATTACCACTAGCATTTAATCCTAACCACTAACGCAGACTCCTAACTCCTAACCCTTATTATCTTAACTCCTAAAACCCTTGACCCGAACACTAACCCTTAACACCAACCCCTGACATTGACCCTAAAACACTACCTCCAAACTCCTAACCCCATAACTCTAACCCCTAACACTAACCCCTACCTCCTAACCCAAACTCCATAGCAGCTGATACGAACCCTCTAACGCTGATCCTTAATTCCTTAACTCAATACCTATATCCTAACCCTTATCCCTGAGACCAGTTTTCCAAGAACTACCCTTTAGAATTTGCATATGCATAGTGACATTATGTTATCTTATTTTTCTCTTTTAAGTCTTTAATACACGTTTACCCTGGAGTGCCTTGTCTAATCTAGTGCAAAAATTGTTCACTACGCAGGGATGGGAAGGGTTACTTTAACTTGATTACTTTCAATGACTTTTGGATTACTCCAATACCAAATATGCTAATAAAAGACAAAATAAACTAAATATGAATAAAATTATGACTCACAACACGTGGTAAGCTTTCTCTCCTGGCTTTGATCTCTTTGATCTCCGGCAAAACTAACATAAAATGCGACAGAAACAAAATGAAAATAAATCCAAACAGCTTGCCAACATCATTTTTGCCGTTCCATGTATTCCGTTACTCCCCAAGCCTGCACAAAATTTAGTAATTTTATTCATATTTAGTTTTGTTTGTCTTTTATTAGCATATTTGGTATTGGAGTAATCCAAAAGTAATTGAAAGTAATCCAGTTAAAGTAACCCTACCCAACCCTGTCACTACGTTGTTATGAATTAAAATAAAAAGAATTTGATTGAATTTTTAACACTAACCCCCTAACCGTGACCCTAACCCAAACCACCCGGAACCACCTCTAACCCGATTCGTGGAAATTTACTTAGAACAGGGGATCAGGATAAACTGCAAAAATCCAGGTAAAACAGTACAGTGGAACCTCGGTTTTCGAACGCCTCTCAGTTCGGACAAATCGGTGTTCGACCAAAAATTTCGAGAAATTCTTGCTTCGCTGTTCGGTCAAAAAATCGGAGTTCGAACGCCGGTACACTAGGGTGCGATGCTGAGCGGCGTACAGGTGTTTTAGCCCCTAATTATGCCTCCGAAGAAGGTCGGTACACGGAGGACAGGTGAAAAAAAAAACAAGTTGTTAGTCTAACTATTGCCTTTAAGAAAGACATAATAGCTAAATATGAAAGAGGTGTACGAATTTCCGATCTTGCTAGTGAATACAGCATGGCTAAATCTACTATCAGTACGATAGTAAAGAATAAGGAGGCTGTGAAATCGAGTGATGCGGCTAAGGAAGTTAGCGCTATAAGCAAGCAACTGCCGCAAGTTTTGGAAGAGGTTGAAAAACTTTTGATGATTTTTCTCTCCCCACCGTCCACCACAAAGGTAAGAAATCCTATTCATAATCCTTTTTTTTTATTTTTACACGTTCATGTTAGCGTAATCTTTCGTACGGAATATTACGCTAACGCGAACGTACGATTAGCCTGGGTTAGCTTCATGTTTACGATTGTGGTAAACATTCAGGGTGTTGGAACGGATTAAAACGATTTTACATTACTTTTAATGGGAAAAACGATTTTCGGTGATCGACCACGTCGGTTTTCGAACAGGGTTCTGGGACGGATTATGGTCGAGAACTGAGGTTCCACTGTATTCCTTTCTGTAAACCAACCTGTATCGCGTAAACACCGCCACAGCAAACACGCCGTTAGGTGGCATCCCAGGGTCCGCAGGGAACGGAAGTGTGACGGCGTTGCGTTTCTTCTACCCACCTTACTGCTAACACCAGCTCCTTGCGCCACTCCTGGGAGCTTCATAGGCTGTTTTAACTTTAGCAGACTTTATTTTGCTTTAATTGCGTTGTCCCCGAGCGTGGGGAAATCAACTTTACTCTCTCAGATGCACCCTCTGTTGGTTTTGCAGTTGTTGCGTCTGAGCAACTGCAGCAGACTCCCTCTGCAGCAGATGATTAAAGGCAACATTGTCTGCGAATAAACCGCCAAGCGTGTCGACGGCTTTTCAGAGGCGTTGCGGAAATGCACTCATTTACCCTCTTTAGAAACGCGGCGTCTTATGTACAGATGAAACCCAAAATGCGTTCGCCGGGAACCCCGCTTTGAACAAGAACATTACGGGAAGAGGTGTCATGTTCTTCGGGGATCTCAAAGGAATTTCGTAATCTTTGTAAATAAACGTCTTCTGTGAAGATGTGCATTAGAATTGTAGTATGGTAAAAAAATGAGGCGAGAAGAAAAATACTGTAGTTCCTTGTTTATCATGGTCAATGGGGACCAGAACTCAATGCGACATCAAAAATAATTTCATACTAGCATACCTGTCAAGCTCCACGGCTCCATGCCTTTACAAACTGTCGTATTTTCCCTTACAAAATACAAAAAAATCTTACACCATTTTTTTTTCAAACGTGTTTATTTAAGTAGTTTATTGTTCGTGTGTTTCGTTATATCATTTTTATTGTTAATTAACGTTTTGTTGCGACATACTGAGTTGCTCGACATGAATGAGGTTTATCATGAAAAAAGTTCAAAAATGAAGTAGCTTGGAGGTTCACTGTAGATGGAAAAATGCATGCAAATATAACTAAGTAGAATTTTCTCATTCAAATTATTAATTCATTTTCTGCTTTAAATTATTGTTGGTAATGTACTGATTAAAGGGATAAACACAAACCTGTCTTTTTTCAGTTTCTCCTTTTATACTTACTTTTTTCTTAACTTCTTTATATGTTGTAAATGTAAATATAAATTGTTTATATAGCGCTTTTCAAGTATCTTAAGACCTCCCAAAGCACTTTACAATGTGCTTTACACTTACCCATTCACACACACTCACACACCGATAGAAGCGTAAGCTTATGTGGGGCATTAGGCATTATTTTCTCTTTGGAGAAGAACGGAGGATGAAAATTCGCTAAAATTGATGTAAAAGTGATTGATTTAACCACAATTAAATTACAAATATTTGACCAATCCAGGGGGCAGCACGGCGGCGCAGTGGTTAGCGCTTGTGCGGCACAGTTCATGTCATGGGAACCTGTTGTGGGTTCAAATCCAGCTCCATACTTTCTGTGCGGTTTGTATGTTCTCCCCGTGCTTGCGTGGGTTTCCTACGGGCACTCCGGTTTCCTCCCACATTCCAAAAAACCATGCATTTCAGGTGAATTGGCCGGTCCAAATTGTCCCTAGGTGTGAATGAGCGAATGAGTTGTCTGTCCCCGTGTGCCCTGCGATTGGCTGGCAACCAGTTCAGGGTGTCCCCTGCCCACTGCCCGAAGATGGCTGGGATGGGCTCCAGCCCCCCCGCGACCCTAATGAGGATAAGCGGTACGGCTAATGAGATGAGATGAGATGAGATGACCAATCCAGGGAGGCACAGCGGGTAGGTGGTTAGCGCACATCCCCACATGAGGGGACACAGGAACCGAGGCAAGGGCGTTTAACATGAGAATAGTGTTCAATAACAAAAAAAAACAAAGTAGCAAACCAACAATGGTCACAGAACAAATGACATATGCTAACAAAATCAAACCTGACAATGTCCAAACCAGAAACAACGGATCAAAATAGAAAAGGATAGATGAGGAACAACGTAACAAACGGACAAAGAAAAAAATAAGAGTCACAAAACTACCAGAAAAAAACTGTCCAGCCAAGAAAGAAGAAAAAAAATTAGAGGTACCAAGTTGAAATGAAAATTTCCTGTCAACATGAGCTGTCCAAAATGTGATTGTAGAGGTTCAGGTAGATTAGGGACAGGTGTGTGGTGTTTGGCCCTACCTGTGCCCAATCCCGGTTGGCGCCCTCTGTTGGAAGGTGGCATACGAGACCCTAAGAGGATGCTTATTTTTTCGTTTTCATTAATTTAGGTAACCAGCATACCCAGTTTCCGTCTTTTTTGTTGTTGACCTAATGTATTTTCAGGGCCTACCTCCTTAATTTAAGATAATTTTGAGTCGTTAAGTAATGTAATAATATATTACTAACTTTAAAATATATTCAATTGGGATGCTTCTTTTTAGAATCTCAATCAAGCCCTTGAGTGCCTTCACATAACACAATTAGAAAACCACTGGTTTACAGTGTGTCTAAAATAACCTAGCGTTCCTGACTTTTATACTGAAAAGTAAGAGTTTTTTTTTTGCTATTGACCTTCTTTCTAATCACCTAAATTAAGGGAAGTGAAAGAGGCTGGCTCGGATGCTCGCGCCTGTCCAATTCTAATATTGAAGAAACAATTGTTATTTACAGTGACAAATAGCAAACCGGGTCTTCCGCCATGCACCTGGACATGTTGAACCCCTGCCCAGTGCCACTTTGGTTGAACGCAGATGGCTAAGGTGAATTGTCTTTTTTTCCAGGCGGTACAAAGACAATATCCAAGCAGAGCTTTAATGGCGCCTTACAATATAGCAAAACCCAAAGAAAATTACAAAATGGTGGCAGTGAAGTGTGATAGCAAAGGTCATGTACATAAAAACAAAATTATAAATTAGTCAGTGATACAATCACATGGCCTGGATATATATCCTTTTAAAACGTTTTGTATTTTTTTTCGCGTTTATTGTTTTCTTTTCAGCCATGTTGCATCAGTATCTATCCATCTATCTATCTATCTATCTATCTATCTATCTATCTATCTATCTATCTATCTATCTATCTATCTATCTATCTATCTATCTATCTATCTATCTATCTATCTATCTATCTATCTATCTATCTATCTATCTATCTATCTATCTATCTATCAAACATAGAAAGAAAAAAATCACCTGAAAAGAAAAAAAGATAACAGATTAATGCCAAATGGCTCATAAGAGACCCATGCTTCCTCAATTAATCATACAAACAAATGATAATATCCTACATGTCAAGACCAGAACGGAGACAGGACCCACATGTGTTGCATTTCCCACAAGTTTTATTGGAAAAAAGAGAAAGGGTTGCGCCCACGATCCGGTGATAGCTGGACGCGGGAAGCAGGTCGCTCTGAACGCGGAAGTGGATCTTCTGTGTCGAGCGATGGGGGAGTCAGGGAAGGGAAAAACGGGTCAGTATCCGGGACAGGAGAGCAAAAACGCGGTCGGGGTCATAAGCGAGTCGTAAGCCAGGAAAGGAGAGTAGACGTGGTCGGAGACAAAAAGAGGTCGAAAGCCGGGACGGGAGAGTAGACATGGTCAGTATCAAAAACAGGTCGAAGCCGGGGGACAGACAGGAGCAAAAACAGGTGGGAGTCAGGGTCAAAAAAGGCTTGCCTAGTGTTAAGCAGGTCAAAAGAGGAGACTACAATAATTATAAGAATTATAATACTACTACCACTAATAAAAAATACTCTCAGCAATAGGATAATGCAGATTTTAAACGAATATTAAAGTAAAATATAATAAAAAATGATCTGAATGGAGACATTTTCAGGACGACAAATTACTAAACGAATCATCCGTAGCAAACAATTGTGTTGTCTTTTATTGTCAGCCTCTCCAAATGGCAAAAGGCAAGTAATTACCTATAAAGTACTTATTCGCCAACAAAAGTCACTCGCACTCGTGCATTAGTTGCTTTGAATGGCTGCACAAATGCTCGGTTGCCATAGAAACACAGGCTAAAAGCTTCATTTTTATGGAGGCAGATCTGCAGTTTTGAAACAACGGCTCATTTTAACGCCATTGTGTGTGAAATGAAGGGGACAATATTGAAAAAGACCTCCCTCCATTGTTTTTTTCTATTTGTTCTGCTTCTCTTGAGAACGTCACTGCTTCAGTTTTTGTTTGAAGGAATCTGTAACGCCTTCTAGAAGGCAGTGGGTAAAGTGGTGTTGGCCAAGGTGAGAGGAGTCCGTTATAATGTTGTCGGTTCACAAGGCAGCAATTTTCTCTCGACTTGGAGGAGTGCAGCTGATGATTTTCTGGGCTGTGTTGATAAATTTGTCAGCATGGAAGCCTTTTACTTCATTTTTCTCCTTTTCTTTTTCTTTTTTTCTGTTTTTTGTTTATTTCTTCCCCTTTTTGATCTATTTTTTCATCTTTTTTCTTGCTTTTTCTCACTTCATTTTTCCATTTTTTCATTTAATTTTTTCACTTATTTTATTTTTTGTTCCTTGCTTTCCCTTTACTTTTTTTGTTTTTTTCCTTCTTTTTCTCTGTCCTTTTGTTTCTTTTTCTTGCTTCTTTATATGTCTTATTTTTTGTTCTTTTTGTTTTTTTCCTTTATTAACCCCTTTTAAATTAATTTCATCCATACACTTACATAATAATTAGTAATGAGCTTGTGCTTCAGTAAGTGTTCCTGTTTCTCAAAATGGACTGCTAACATTAATCTGTAAATATTTTTTAAAAGATTTTTTCCACATATACGTCATTGACTTTTTCAGTAGTTGGTGACAGTCATTTACACAGATGTCGAGTCATATTTTATTGTGCTCTTCCCCCTCAAAAGTCCGTGTGTTTATGACGGCAGTAACAGGACTTCAACATGTCCTTCCATCTGTCTATTTTCCGACAGCTTGCCCTGCTTGTACCCATGTAGGTCAGCGGGCAACATTTGTTTTTTTTTCACAATATTGATAAAATCTTCATCAAAGTCTTTTAACGGCATTGCAATCCCTGTGAGTGGAAATTCTGAAATATATTTCAATTTGAAACTGCCGTCTCCACCCTCCTTTGCATCCACCCATTACACCACTGTACCAGTTAATGTTGCGTCAAAACAAAGCTAGACAAACATGTTTCCTTTACAAATATATATTCATAATGTGTAACCATACTCACATTTATTAAATAAGTAGTCCTTACTTAACTAGTTTAATATGTGTATATAGTTTTTATGTTTTTACCAGGGGCACGGAAAGCACTAGCTAATTGTCATAGTCGCTTCACAGCCAAGGTAAAAAACATGTGTTTGTAAATAAAAATGTAAAGTAAAAATCACATAACATATAAGTAGTAGTTACTATATACTGTTTGTTAACTTGTTTTTCAAATGTATGTACAGTTTGTATGGTTTTAACTGAGGATTTGGAACGCATTGTCTAATCATTCAAAGTTTCTAACCTTCAGTCCACGAAAATGGAAGGTTTTTCTGAGTGTAGCATGAGCATCTTAGCTGGAGAACGGGAAGGACAATAGCTTGAAGCCTAGTCAATTTTGGTTACGATCTAAAAAATAAACATTGTATTTTACACATTTTTGTAAGGGTAGGTCTACAGTGGCCATTTGGAGACAAGCAGTTTACAAAACTAGAACCTTTGCAAATGTGCATTTACTTTAGCCAATTTTTAGACAAAGTGAAAGAGTTGTAAATGTTTGACTTCTCCTCTCAGAATTCAAATCAATGACTGTGCACACTTACGTGTAATAATGATCAGAAATAAATCACTGATTGCCTTCGCAAGTTATTTTCTGCTCAAGTTTGAAAATACCCCCGGAACATAGCTTATAATTATAATTAGATTTTCATTAGCTAATTAATGTGTCAATCATCGTTCGAATTGCTTATTACTGGCTGAATATATTCAAAACTACAGGAGGTGATTTTCCTTTTATCAAACAATACCATATAGGCCAATGCAGGGTGTGGGCTGTGAATAAAAGTCTGCTATTGGCCGAGAATGGTGTCAATGGAAAGGTCAGAGTCTGCCGGAAATACATAAAGTCATCTGATTTTTTCTGTTTATTTTCAAAGGGAGGGTTTTGAACGAAATGAACGAATTAACATCGGATGGAGCAGACGTGCTTTCAGGGCGAATATATTGTCTGTGTAGGCATTATTGTGTGTTTTGGGAGTAAAAAGGTGGATTCTGTGGATTTTTCTGGAAGTAACGATGCCATTTCCACGTACATTCAACAAATTTGATGAGGACCAGGGGAAGTAATTCATAAGTTACACCCGGCTTTATAGTTTTTTCCGGTATCTTATTTTAGACTGATGATGACGTCTCTGTGATGAGTATATTTTGAAACAGTCATCATATATTGTATCCCAAGAGTTTAAGCACGAGATCCGATCTGCCACCTAAGTGGAACTGTTTAAATCTAAGCTTAAAATACACTTCTATTCTATAGCTTATGAATGACCTATAGTTCATGTTGACATGTTGTATTGTTTGTTAATGCTACATCCATTGCAACCTGGTCATCCTTTTGATTTGATTTTGATTTTATATTATACTTTAAGTATTTATATTTTATTTTTAATTGTATTGTTTGTTAATGAAACATCCGTTGGAGTCTGGTCATACTTTTGCCATGAACCGGAACAGGATCAGGACCCAAATGCGTGACGTTTCTCACACAAGCCTTTTATTTTACGGGAAGTTGGGAGTCATGCATGTTAGGCAGATGTCTGGCGTGGAATTATAGGAAGCCAGAGGTCGAAGAGATCGATACCAGTTGCCTGAGCAGATATCGGACAGATGGGGTCGATACCGGACAGGATGGGACAGACAGGATTGGTATCAAAACAGGATATCGAAAATAAACAGGACAAAATAGACGAGAACGAAATTGGAAACCGATATTAAACAACGGGACGGACAGGATTGCTATAAAAAGAGGATATCGAAATTAAACAGGACAAACTAGACAGGAACGAAACTGGAAACCGATATTAAACAGGAAAAAATAAACGGGAACAATACTGGACAGGAAATACCAACAGGGCCAGAGGTTTGTTGACGGAATGACAAAGGAAGAGTGAGAGCACTGAGCTTAAATAGACGGAAAGCCAATCTTTCAAAGAGCCGCAGCTGGCGCCACACCGGTGGGGCCAATTGGGCGCCATGGCAACCGTGTCCACATTAAGGAGGGTCACCTCATGTGCAGTCTCTTCAAGGTTTCTTCATTATCCACATGCTGAGGTTTTTGAGTTTTCCTTTGCCCTCATGTCGGTTTCAGATCAGGGTGTAATAATAGTCAGACATTGTAAGGGATTAAAATGAGAAATTATACACTAGAATTTCATATTATAAAGCTTTCTCAAAATGGACTATGGACATTATTCTTAGAATATTTTCTAAACATACCTTTTCAGTAGTTGTTGACAGTCAATTGCACAGAAGTCAATTCATATTTTATTGTGCTTTTCCCTCTCAATAGTCCGTGTGTTTATGACGGCCATAACGGGACTACATGTCCTCCCATCTGTCTATTTTCCTACAGCTGCCCTGCTTGTGCTCATGGAGGTCAGTGGACAACATGCGTCTTTTCACAACATGTCTTTTCATAACGCTGACAAAACCATCTTTTAGTCACACAGAAAATGTATCTAGCACCGTCAGTGGTAATTGCAGGTCAGCTATTCTTGATGATAAAGTGTGTGGGAATCTTGAGAACAAAACTGAGTCATATTTCCAACAGTTTGAGAGAGTTCTCGACATATCTGGTTCAAATTCTGATGTATTTTGAAGACAGAAGTGTCGGAGGGGGGGACCAAAAAAAGCGTCTGAAAACGTCAGACGAGCGCAAAGATGCGCAAAGCACAACCATTTCTGCTTGTCGTTGTCTCGTTGGCTTTTTAGATGTTACGGGTGGAGAGAAACCGGTGACAGACTTATAAACTTTTAAAGCTTTTTTAAATACAGTGGAACCTCGCTTCACGACCATAATCCGTTCCAGAACCCTGTTCGAAAACCGATTTGTTCGATCACCGAAATCATTTTTCCCATTAAAAATAATGTAAATTGTTTGAATCTGTTACAACACCCTGAATGTTTAACGTAAACATCAATCTAACCCTGGCTAATCGTACGTTCGCGTTATCGTAATGTTCCGTACAAAAGATTACGCTAACATGAATGTGTAAAAATAAAAAAATCTGGTCGTTTACAAGTCATTTAGCACTTGGGTCTCCAGAACAAGTGGCTAGCGCTTCATTGGAATGGGGGCTCCGTTCCAACACCCTGAATGTTGGGCTTCGTTCCAACACCCTGAATGTTTAACGTAAACAAAGCTAACCCAGGCTAATCGTATGTTCGTGTTATCGTAATCTTCCGTTCAAAAGATTACGCGAACACAAACGTGTAAAAATTTAAAAAAACCCGATAAAGAAAAGAATAATGAATAGGATTTCTTATCTTTGTGGTGGTCAGCAGAAGGCGCAGGTGGACGGTAGGGTATTCCCTAGCAAGATCAGCACACCTTCTTCATATTTTGCGATTATTTCTTTCTTAAATGCAATAGTTGTACGCACTGCTCTTCTTTTTTCACCTGTAACAACTTTGCTGCTTGCACCGACTTTCTTCGGAGGCATAATTAGGGGTTAAAACACTTTGTTCACCAATATTAAAAGCGAAAGCAAAAAGAAGCATGTGCGCACGTGATAACAGTTGGTCACGAGGGATGGGGGCGATCTACACGATCTACACCCGTATGCCGCTCAGTATCGCACCCTAGCGTACGCACTCACGCATTACCGGCGTTCGAACTCCGATTTTTTGACCGAACAGCGAAGCAAGAATTTCTCCAAATTTTTGGTCGGACTCCGATCTGTCCGAACTGAGCGGCGTTCGAAAACCGAGGTTCCACTGTAAGTCTATTAGGAATTAACTAATTTAGGCTTGTAATGTGTGTGTGAGTGCATATAGATAGGAAGGCACCAAGCATAAACAAGTCAAAGCAACCTAGCGTGTCAAGACCAGAACGGAGACAGGACCCACTTAAGTTGCGTTTTATTGTAAGAAAGAGAAAGGGTTGCGCCCACGATCCGGTGATTGCTGGACGTTGGAAGCAGGTCTCTCTGTTACTCGGATTGTGCTCCAAACGCGGAAGTGGATCTTCCGTGGCGAGCGATGGCGGTGTCGGACACGGAAAAATTGGCTCAGTAGCAGGGACAGGAGAGCAAAAACGTAGTTGGGGTTGGAAGTGCGTCGTGAGCCAGGAAATGACAGTAAACGTGGTCGAGGACAAAAGAGGTCGAAAACCGGGACGGGAGAGTGGACATGTTCAGGATTAAAAACGGGTCGAAGCCGGGGAACGGACAAAAAACAGTTGGGAGTCAGGGTCGAAAAAGGTTTGCCTAGTGTTAATTGACGTTCGCAGACGGAGTGGCAAAAGGGGACGGACAGGACTGGGTACAAATACTGATTGGGAGCCAATCAGAGCCCACAGCAGTTGGCGCCAAAGGAGCGGGCAGTGCTGTATGTATATAGGATCAGTTTGTAGCTGATGCGATGCTGAATAGGAAGCCAGTGTAGCTGTTGGAGAACGGGGGTGATGTGCTGCTGGGAAGATGTTTTTGTGATGATGCGAGCAGAGGCGTTTTGAACCAGCTGAATTTTATGGAGGGACTTTTGAGGAAGGCCGAAAAGGAGAGCATTGCAGTAGTCAAGGCGGGATGTGACAAGACTGTGGACGAGAATAGCAGTGGTGCGGGGGGTGAGGGAAGGGCGGAGTCTGGTAATATTGCGGAGGTGGAAATAAGCAGTGCGGGTGATGGTGTGGATATGTGAGTGGAAGGTAAGCATGCTATCCAGGATGACACCCAGACTCTTGACCTGGGGGGAGGGGGACACTAAGGAGCTGTCGATGACATAGCCAGCTCACGTCTAAAATATAAGAGGCCAATTTAAATGTTAGCTAATGTAAAAAACAACAAAATAGTATATACCTATAACTTTTCAAACTTTTTAAATTTCCTCAATTACTATTTCATTTACTTTTTGAATTACAGTTAACACTCACTTTTAAAGTTCTAGCTCTTTCACTGATTTGTATTGTGTTCTGTGTTCTGATTAGCTAAACAGGCTTCTTTAAATTCTACCTAACGCAAACCCTCAGCAACGCAGATAAAAACATTTAAAAAAAAAAAATCGTATTGAAGTTATATACCATTGTATACACTGTTTCATTTTGCATAAAGTCAAATGTACTTGTTCTGAAATTTGACTTTTTAGTGTTTGAGGGCAAATTACGAGAGGTTTGTCGTGAACCGCACTTTGCCTTGGAATATGTCTTTTCTTCCTCTCTGTTTGTGCAGATAACAATGATTTAATCACCTCGCAAGGGCAATGACCTATCACCCTTTTCCAATGCTTGAAATTGCATCAACACGGCGCGGACCAATCAGCCAGAGGCTTGCTCTTGGGGTGTGGACAGTCCATCCCATATGCCATATGGCATATGGCATAAAAGGGGCATCCCGGACAAGCCCCCCTCGTCTCCTACACATGATTAAAATTGGCACAGACAGAGACCTGATTCTTTAACTATGTGATTCGGCTAAATAAATTAATATGTGGACTTTATGCGGCGCTCGGCTCAGTAATTTCCCTGACTTTAGAACATGCTCCAACTGTAAGGAATTAGACATGACACGTGAAGTGTATTAGGAGTCAGATTGCAGTTTAGTAAATGTTAAAACCTTACAGTATATATTTTCGACTAAAAGGCATTAATTAGTTTAGACTCGGTAATGTGTATGACAGTGCATGTAGATAGGAAAGTGCCAAGCATGAACAAGTCACAGAAACATATAAGAGGCTGAATCAAGCTTTAGCTAATGTGTTGCAAGTCCAGATGAAAACAACAAAGTAGTATATACTGAGAACTTTATAAGAGTTTTAAAGAAGTCAAGTACTTGTTCTGTTTACTTTCCTGAATTACAGTGAACACACACTTTAAGTTCTCGCTACATCACTGATTTTCATTGTGTCCCTATTGGCTAAAGTCTCTTGCTTTTTTATTTTGTACTGACTGCATTCCAAACTCTGTATCCCAGATAAAAACAAAACAAAAAAATAGTACAAATTCGACCAAAAGACAGTAAATAATTTAGGCATGGTAAGGTGTGTGAGAGTGCATATAGATAAGAAGCTGCCAAGCATAAACAGGTCCCAGCCACCTAGAGGTCAGCTCAAGTCAAGCGGCGGCAAAGTGAAAATTAAACCTTTCACTCGTGATGATTATTGTGATAATCGACTTTTTATGACCATGCAACATAGAGAGGGCGGCAATTCATACTTTTTGATAGTCTCAAGCTTGTTTTCCATGGTTTTTAATGTTTTTGCTCATCTCGTTAGCATCACTGCAAGCCTTGGGACCCATTGCACATACATACAATACAAAAAATACAGAATTGTATTGCCAACTTAAAGTACTTACAAAGCACACTATATTCTTAACAAAGAGACTATAAGTCATTGTAGGAGTGAGTTCAGCCAATAGCATATTGGCCTTTTAATGTGCCATGATGCAGACCAATAGCTGACCAGCATGTAACATCTGTGTCAGGTTCATTATTATAAACACATACAGTTTACTCAGGCCCGGGAGGTGGTGGTGTGATGATCAGATAAAATCAATGGCCTTTTCCTATGTCATCTAGATCTGTCGTGATCTAGTGAATACACAGTGGATTTGGGCTTATTGTAATAGTTTGTATTTTTTGCAATCGTTATTATTACTAATTCTATTATTGGGCCAGGCCATGACAATATTGCTGCACATCAAACGAGTCCGTAGTACAAAAAAGGTTGCAGACCACTCCTTTAAGGACATAGTGTATTATGCAACACCTTCTAGTGGTAAAAGTAAAAACATCCATCCATTCATCCATTAGCTGCACCGCTTATCCTCAATAGGGTCGCAGGGGGTGCTGGAGCCAATCCCAGCTATCTTCGGGCAGTGGGCAGGGGACACCCTGAACTGGTTGCCAGCCAACCGCAGGGCAAACAGGGACAGACAAATCGCTCGCTCATTCACACCTAGGGACAATTTGACGGGCCAATCCACCTGAAATGCATGTCTTTGAAATGTGGGAGGAAACCGGAGAACATACAAACCCCGCACAGGAAGTCCGGTAGCTGGATTTGAACCTATGACCTCAGAACTGTGCCACACACGCGCTAACCACTGCGCCGCCGTGCTGCCAAAGTAAAATCAAATAATAATTAGTCGTGGTTTGTGCAGCCCTTTGAGACTTTTTGTGATTAAGGGCTATACAAATAAACTTGACTTGACAGGAAATAGAGTGCTTATCTTGGGTTCGATTCCTGGCTCCTCCGAGTTAAATTTTAGAGTGCATTTTGGGCAAAACACCCTTAATCCCCCGATAAGCAGGTCAGCGCCTTGCATGGCTGTCGGTGTGTGAGTGTGTGTGTGAATGGGTGCGTGTAAATTCCTTTATAAATGCAGACCATTTACAAAACATCTAAAAAAACTGTTGGATCTTATCGTAACATACCACGTTATATAAAGAAAACAGCATTTTAGAGAAATTCCAGTCTGGTTTTAGGAGCAAGCACAGTACACAGACTGCCCTTTTTAAAATTTTAAATATCAGTTATAATATGGATTTTAATAAACACAAAGTCTGGTGCTACTGGATCCCAGAGCTGCCTTTGACACAGTAGATAACCACATTTTATTCAACAGATTTCTCTGGTACTGTTTTAAACCGGTTTTGTTCCCATCTCACAGAGATGAATGGATGCATGTTCCTCCAGAACCCATTAAATCACATGTGGGGTTCCCCAAGGTTCAATTTTAGGCCCAGTACTTTTTTAATCTGTATATATACAGACAGGGTTGGGTAGGGTTACTTTAACTTGATTACTTTCAATTACTTTTGGATTACTCCAATACCAAATATGCTAATAAAAGACAAAAGAAAATAAATATGAATAAAATTACTAAATTTTGTGCAGGCTTGGGGAGTAACGGAATACATGGAACGACAAAAATGATGTTGGCAAGCTGTTTGGATTGGTTTTCATTTTGTTTCTGTCGCATTTTATGTTAGTTTTGCCGGAGATCAAAGAGATCAAAGCCGGGAGAGAAAGCTTACCACGTGTTGTGAGTCGTAATTCTATTCATATTTAGTTTATTTTGTCTTTTATTAGCATATTTGGTATTGGAGTAATCCAAAAGTTATTGTCTTTTTGTGTGCCAAAGGTTTTTATACAGCACTTTGAGTGGCAACTTTTAGCTTGAAAAGTGCTTTACAAATAAATTTGAACGTTAATAATAAGCAAAAGTGTGATAACTATAATAATTATTCCTTCAATTTGCACGAACACCAGTTTGAATTTGAAATGCTTTTGGAAATGTGAAATATTTTGTTGGTGATGTCGTATTGCGGGGGAAATGCCGTAAAGAGGTGGCCGAAAAAACATCTAAGGCAGGATCGCCGTATCCTGATGATCTAGTGTAATTCTTGAAATAAGAAAATAAAGGTTTCTACACATATTTGACCTATTTCAAATTCTTATTTCAAACGTAACCCCGTCGATAAAAGAGGTTTCGCTGCACGTCAGAGACGTTTTTGTGACCCACAAAAATGTTACGCTCGGTGCAAGTGGAGGTCAGTGGGATTGCGGCGGAGGACTTGCCTGGCGGACATGTGAGCGTCCGAGGGGCCACAGGTTTCGGGGTCGAGAACTGACAAGCCTCAAGGAAGGAATGTAATGAAGCATTAGACACAGCTGGTGCCTGCCAGGGCTTGCCTACAGTAGCGCCTGCAAAACAAAGGTCATTTTGTGGCGAAGTTTGTTTTAGAGGAGACTCTGGACATCAGTCACAGTAGTATTAAATGCGGAAAAACTGCCTTCTGTATATTTTCTAATATACTTTAGCTGTACGCTAAACTCATTCTTCTCATCAAAACTCTGAATACGGCGCAATGTTGGTTCACAGGTTTATTCATTTGAAAAAGGTGCAAAGCTTCTTGAAAATTGTCAGGAAACGGCCCGCAAGCAGGAAGTCGGAACTCATTTGCGTAGCCGATCTGTCACTTTAATTGAGAAATAAAAGTTGTCCAACACACAACGGACCAGAAACAAAACAAAGCAGGTTCAAAGGCAGGCAAAATTACCATCTAGGCATTACTCAGATCAAACAGGCATGAACAGGTCTTCAACAAGGTAAAGCAATGGTCTGGCAACGGGCAGTCCCAAGAGGAGCGTTTAAGTACTCTAAAAGCAATCAGTCCAATGCGTCTCAGCCGGTGTCAAGGGGGCGGGGCCAGCTGGGCACCATGACAACCGTGCAGGTCATGACAGAAAATATGCTCTCTTTTTTATATATTTTAACATTTCAGCTCCCCTGCTTTCGAACATTCGAGTTACGATGAACGGTACATACGAAAAAAAATTCCGGGATGTCGAAAAATATCCGGACATAGCTGGTAGTTAGATTTTGTATTGTGTGCACCTTTTTCCGGGTACAGGGCATTACTGTAGTGCTTCTTTCCGCCGCTACCGTCATGTGGTGGCCCAGTGAGAGAGTGAGAACCCAATCGCGTAACGTTACTCACAATTTATTGGGGCGAGGAGGAATGCGCACACACTCCATCCGGGGATCGATGGTCGCGGAAGTAGCTCAAAATCAGAATCAAGGAGTGGACAAAATCAAACAGATCGGGCCGAAAATTAAACAGAATCAAACCACAGGCAAATTCAACGGACTTGGCATATCACACTGAGTCTAGCAGGAGTTTCGCAGACGCTCTGACACCGGGCAACTCGCAAGACCGCATTTAAATAGTCCGACAGCAACCTGTCAACGCGTTTCAGCTGGTGTCAATGGGCGGGGCCAATTGGGTGCCATGGCAACCGTGATAGAGACTGGCGCCACACGGCAAGGACCATTTGGGCGCCATGGCAACCATGACAATATAAACCTTAAACATACTTATTTAAACCTTAAACATACAAATATTGCACTTAAACGACTTACGAACAATTCAAACTTACAAATAATCATCTGGAACGTATCTTTTTCGTAAGTAGAGGATCGTCTGTATATCATGCAGAAATTGAATTACTCCTTTAACTATGTTAGTGCACCTGTGCTCACATATTAAATGCTCCTTTACTACTTTGTCTTTACAATCTGTTATCCATTTGTCTGAATTATTCCTTGATCAACAAGTTTGGCAAACAGCTGTTGCACACCTACAAAACTCATAAAAACAGCGATCCCAAACCACGAAACAAAGCATCGACATTGAACAGATGAACAAAAAGAGATTACATACGGACAATGTTCGTATGGCAGAAGATGTATGGCTGAAAATGTGTTTTATCACCATGTACTTTTACTTCCTTATCTGAACCCCTTAACATACTGTAACTATCCGTATAGCATACCCAGAACCAGAAGGCCATTAAAACAAGTAATAATTGCAAACATTTAGGTATTTTTCTGGAACTTTCTAAATTACCTCCGGCATGTTTTATTCTATGGTCTTTCTTTCTTAAAATATTTTTCTTTATTGGTATTTTGATTTATTGTACAATTTGAATGCACTGTTCACGCAACACTATGGTAAGATGTTTGTATGGAAATTAATCTGTTTTTCTTCAATAAAGTATTTAAAAGAAAAAAAAAAATAGTTTAATCCCCTTAACATAACGAGTCTCTTAAAGGGACAGTGCCATCGAACAAACAATACACTCACAGGCACATGTTGGTTCCAAGTGTGGATAAAATGTTTCTATGACACATGTATGACAGTTTGTTAAAGATAGTCTTTATTAAGACTCTTTGGTGGCTGTATTACACAGATAAAATGCATATATTGTTAAAAACTACATCATGATAGCAGCTGCAAAGTACTCACGAGGCTCCATGTTGGTTGAAACAGAACAGCCCAAATGGTGGGCGTGGTTTATTATACGTAAGTGAAAACAGGAAAAACACATGAGCACAACTTCAAAATAAAAGAATATAAGATTGATAAACGCACAAAAGATGTAATTACACTCATTATTGAAACGTTACTTTATGTGTGTGTGTGTGTGAGAAAGATTGTTTTTATATTTAGGAATATAAAGTTATTTTCATTAGACTGAATTCTGAGAGATGTACATCCAAAACGGCCAACTTTACACAGTTTTTCAAAGAAACTTTAAAATATAGAACTGGAAACAAATCGAAATGCAGAATAAACAGTTTTGATGTCTTTAAAAGTGCAATAGCGGCCCAGGCTACGACCCATCTACCTTATAATGTTTTCACATTAAGATGTGGAATACTATGTCGGTATTTAATCATATAAACATATATTAAATATAAGTAGTCCTTAATATATACTATTTTGTTACTAGATTTGTTTGCCTAATATGTATATTTTGGATCTTTTTACCTGAGGTACCACTCCCTGACAATTTCTCCTTCGGATCTCTACCTCGGAACGAATTGATTTTTTTATCCTGGGGGTCTTCTTTATTATTAGTAAATCAAAATTATCAAACTGTTTGAATGTATTTATTATGAGCTGTGCATTGATAAAGTCATAGCTGAGCATGGGCTAAATGCTAGAAACTCTTTTTTAGGGATGTAAAACTATTATTGGGCTAATAGTTAAATGAAGGCCCAGTTATCGGCCGGACAAAAAAAAAAAGAAAAAGAAAAAGAACTGGCCCAAACGATGTATGTTCCTTATGTTAATAGACTTATATTTTCTTTACAATTAGTTGCAAAGTTGGTCATGGCTCTCTCCGTGAAATCAAATCAAATTTATTGGCAAAGCACTTTCCAGGCACCTGAACTAAGAAATAAAAGATGAACAATCTTAGAACAAGGTGAAATTTTCCAGTACTTTATTCAATCTAAATCTATATTTATAAACAATGAGGTGTCATCTGTGCCCGTTCATTTGGCGCCAGCCGCTGCGGACTTTCTGATTGGCTCCCTGTCCCTCTTTAAACCCAGTCCTGTCACTCTCCGGTTGTCAGTCCGTCAGCAAACTTCTGTTGATACAAGGCAAGCCATTTTTACCCTGACTCCCGCCTGTCCCGTTTTTGCTCCAGTTTTTCTACCTGTCCGTTCCTGATCCCACCCGTCTGTTTCCAGCTACGACCTGTTTTTGATCCCGATCACGTCTGCTCTCCCGTCCCGGCTCACGACCCGTTCTTGTTCCCGACCACGTCTGCTCTCCCGTCCCGGCTATCCACCTGTATTTACGTCCCTGAAACCGCCATCACCCGCCACGGAAGATCCACTTCCGTATTCGGATTACAGTCCGATTGCGAGAGCGACATCCTTCCCGCGTCCAGCGAGCACTGGATCGTGGGCGCAGCTCTTCCTCTTTCTTTCAATAAAACTTGTGGTAAATGTTGGGCAATTGGGTCTTGATTCCGTTCTGGTCGTGACATGACGTGAATAAATATGTGATGACAATGAAAACTAAACAAAAAAGGAAATAAATGGGGATAAAATCAAATTGAGTTAAACTTTCATAAAAACACAAAACAGATATGTACCAGACAACTCATAGTTAGGGCAGACAAGTGGGAGCTTTGATGCAGGAGGTATCTGGCTCAAGCTCCCCTTTCTTGGCTTTTTCATGCACAGATCAGGACACCCAGTAATGGGGTATCCTGCTGCTTGAAGGTGCTCTTCTTCCAGCAGCAGGTTCAAAGCAACATTATATTCTAGACAGCACATAGCATCAAACAGTCAGTTGTCACCATGAGCACCAAGGAAAGTTATTGTTACCATAATAGGTATTATTTTTATATAGTATGCTGAAAATATATGGAGACAGCAATGCCGATGGTAATGAGAGTGAAAAGAAATGATGGTAATAGTGATAATAATGATGAGGTGATTGTGCAGCCACTGAAGAAAAAAGACTGAATAAGGGGTGGGAGCAAATAAGCATATCTGCTACCCACTCTCCTATCATGCTATCTGTTGTTAAATTCCTTTATGTGACTTTTTTTGGGGTATTATGCTATACTCTTATTTATTATTATCATTGTTTCCCTAGTGTCTTGTCATATGAACCTATGTAAATATGAATATTCGTGAAGTGTTTATCATATGTAAATACAGTGGAACCTCGGTTTTCGAACGCCTCTCAGTTCGAACAAATCGGTTCTCCACCAAAAATTTAGAGAAATTCTTGCTTCGCTTTTCGTTCAAAAAATCAGAGTTTGAACGCCGGTACGCTAGGGTGCGATGCTGAGCGGCGTACGAGTGTAGATTGCCCCCACCCCTCGCGAAGAACTGTTATGACATGTGCGCGCACTTCTTTTCGCTTTCGCTTTTAATATCGGTGAACAGAGTGTTTTAGCCCCTACTTATGCCTCCGAAGAAGGTCGGTGCAAGCAGCAAAGTTGCTACAGGTGAAAAAAGAAGAGTAGTGCGTACAACTATTGCATTTAAGAAAGAAATAATAGCAAAATGAAGAAGGTGCGTGAGTTTCCGATCTTGCTATACATACAGCATGGCTTCTGCTGAGCACCACAAAGGTAAGAAATCTTATTCATAATTCTTTTCTTTATCCTTTAACCGCTCACCACTTTTTGTGGAGACCCGGGTGCTAAATGACGTGTAAACGGCCTGATTTGTTTTTATTTTTACACGTTCATGTTAGCGTAATCTTCCGTACGAAAGATTACGCTAACGCGAACGTACGATTAGCCTGGGTTAGCGTCATGTTAACGTTCGTGGTAAACATTCAGGGTGTTGGAACGGATTAAAACGATTTTACATTACTTTTAATGGGAAAATCGATTTTCGGTGATCGAACAAATCGGTTTTCGAACAGGGTTCTGGAACGGATTATGGTGGAGAACCGAGGTTCCACTGTACACGGAAGGGCTAACTCTTCGACTTCCTTTATAATTGTGTCTCAAGGTTTGCTCTTCCGTGTACAGACACAAATATAAAGGAAGTCGAAGAGTTAACAGGAAATAAGCATATGCTTACTCCTTGCCGGACATGTTACGTTAACATTGTTTTTGTTTTTTGACTTAGTGTTTTGTTTTTGTTATGTTCGAAATAAACTTTTCATTCATACCTCCCTTATCTCCAGCACTCATACCTCAGTTCCTGCTCACCCCGTCCCCCTTCGTATGGGTCCACCCTCAAAACGTAACACCTGTTCCTGGTCGCAGCAATATGGGATTGGGGATAATGGAGTGCAGTTTATTTTCAGCTTATATTTGACGACACAAAGAAGCCACTAGGCCCAACAAAAATGCACTGTCCTTTTCGCTTCTTGCAGCAATACCTAAGGGGGATAGTAAACATTTCTACCCACAATGCACTGAGGTTGCAAAGTAGGAAGCGCAGGATTACAGTATAGCATGCAATAAAAAAAACTTTTGGTATCAAGCTCAAGAGGCTGGATTCTATCGCTTATCAGTAGGAGAAATAAAGGTATTTTTCACGAGGACCGGACCAGAACGGAAGCAGGAGGCAGGAAGGGAGAACTCATTTGCGTTGACGATCAAAACTTTTATTTAGCAAAATAAAAGTCGTCCAAAACTCAGGGACAAAACAGAACAAAAACAGGCTTTTACTCAAAACGTGAAAACACAGGTTTCCTCCGAATCAAACAAAACAGGACAGAGCAAAACAGAACGGATAATGCAGACAGAAAATGCAAATGAACCAGCACCCGCAATACCCACAACCTACCCTTAAGTAGCGCACACGCAAATTAGCTGATCTACTACAGCCGTACTCAGGGGGCGGGGCCAGCCGGTCGCCACGGCGACCATGCTGGACACGACAGTATTGTGAATCTCTAATATTTGATTTTCTCTCTATCTGCAGCAGGATTAGCGTTGTAACCCTACTTCTCCAGAACAACCTTCTCACAGGCTTTTTTTTCTAAAGGCTGGTCGATTTTATCTTCCGCCCTGAGACGCAAATAAAAGATTATTTATATTCGGATGAATAATGTATGCATTGTTTCCCGCTGCAACGGACACCACAGGTGGCTTTCTCTGTTTGATCATTCATCTGTTTTAGACATTTCTTCCAGCGCTCGGAAGTACGTCGGAGCTTCTTTGTGAGGATTCAACGACGTAAGCAAAGGAAGAAAAAAAACAACAACAAAAAAACCCTTTGATTATTGGCTCTGACGCCAAAAGGCAAGGAGCAACTTTTATGGAGAGGGTAATTTTTAACCCGTATCCCCAGGTTGTAAAAATACATACATAAAATCATTTCTGCAGCGGAAAGCTATTACTCCTCCCCCAGCTATTCTTCTACACAACAAACTCTTTTATTGATCTAATGATAATTACCTCAGTCACATCATAAAGCACCTGGAACCGATTGGTGGTTCAAATTATCGATTAGCCCCTGGCGAGCTTTCATCCTTCATTGTAGCGCCGTCTTTACGTTCCTTGATGAGATGTGCTTTGCTGGGCTTTGCTATGCATTTTCTTTTCCATCTGAGCTGGGGTTGTAGCGGTCTAATCGTCATATAAAAAAGAAATTACCGTAAATTCCGGACTATAGAGCGCACCTGATTATAAGCCGCACCCACCACATTTTAAGAGGATTTTGTACCTACACAAGCCGCACCTGTTTATAAGCCGCATGCGCCCACAATTAAACATGTAACTCAATCACAAAATTAACTTAAACCCGACTTTGAGTCCCGCGATTATAACAATATAAAGTACACAGTCCAAAAGCCACAGCCGGCAAAAAAAACGGAAAATGATACCGGTACTTAAGGTTTGATGCAGACCTGCAAAGTCCAGGACCCGTTGAAAATAATCCAAGGAAAAAAAATGTATGTTTCCAAAGGTAAGGGTGGGAAAAATATATATCTACTATTGTCCGCTGCGTCCACAAACACGTCTCACCTTTACTCCACTTCCCTTCAGCCCCCGTTGTTTTCGCTCCTTGTTTTTGATTCGCCCGTGGAAAACATATCAGAATAAGTCTCTAAAATAAATACATTACAAAAATATAGTTACACATATATTATACATGGTTACACATATTTACAAAGAAAGACGGTACACAGAGAGAGTTTTCAAAGCTTTAATAATAATATTATAACTTTCATCCCAAACCGTGCCTGTGAAGGGTAGCAAAACGCTACTAGTAACACACTAACAACACAGTAATCGAGACTATTAAAATAACTTACCATGCATGTAGAAATCACGGTAAACCGTCCTCTTCTGCCTCCTAATAACTGACATCATCAAAGTGTCTTCCCTCAGTATGGGAAAGAGACTTTGCAATATAGACGTCGTCCCACGCTCCCTCATTCAAAAACGCGTTAGCAACACGCTCACAAAGTAAAGTTTACGTGCAGTAGCTCTGTTTCCTTCTTTACCGGACTGCTTGATTGTGTTTAGCTCGAAAGCTAAGAAGTTGCAGTCTTCCTCGGCGCATATATTACACCGGTCTAAATCTAACCTTTTGTACTCGAGCGCCGCTGGCGGCTGTTAGAAAAATTACATAAATTGGCCGCATCACTGAATAAGCCGCAGGGTTGAACGTTTGGGAAAAAAGTAGCGGCTTATAGTCCGGAATTTACGGTATTATATGTTTCGTTTTTTTTTTATTTTTTTTTTATATATACATTAGTCACGGAGGTTAATAGTTCATGCCCCTTCCAGTTTGCAGCTACATTTGTGTTTTTTGTGTGATTAAACTTTTGACCAATTGGTGGCAGAGAAGAAAGCAGAACCATCATTTTTAAAGAGTGTTGGTTCGTTGGATCTTAACCATTAGGGTTGTAGGGGCACCATTTCCTGTAGTTTGTCTTGTGCAAGTACAGCCTGGTGGCACCCATTCCTCTTCAGGCCAATATAAGTTTCCACCCAATCTCGAACTGAGGACCTTTTGGGAATGTGCTAACCACTGGACTACGGAAACACGTTTGTGTCACGGTTGCCATGGCGCCCAATTGGCTACGCCCGCGTGGCACCAGCTGCAGCTTGTTGACGGATTGTTTCCTTGTCAGTATTTAAGCTCTGTCCTGTCAATCCCCTTATGCTGGTCCGTCTGCGAATCTGTTTTTACACGGCAAGACCTTTTTCTTCTGTCTCGTTTTTTTGTTCCTGTTTGTCTCCCGCTGCGATCTGTTTTGATCTCGACCACGTCTGCTTTCCCGTCCCGAATTACGACCTGTTTTTGATCTCAACCACGTCTGTTCTCACGTCCCGAATAACTATCCGTTTTTGATCTCGACCATGTCTAATGTCCTCTCCTGGCTTTCGACTTGTTTCCAATCCCGACCACGTTTTTGCTCTTCTATCCCGCCTACTGACCCGTTTTTTTCCGTTGCCAACACCGCAATCGCTCGCTACGGAATTCCCACTTCCGCATTTGTAATGACCTGCTTCCCGCGTCCAGCAATCCCCGGATCGTGGGCGCAACCCCCTCCCTTTTTTCTAATAAAACTTGTGAGAAACGTTATAGTAATGGGTTCGTTTCCGTTCTGGTCCTGACAATATGAAGTGTTAATTTGTAAATTTTAAGTAATGCAAGGTCATTGTAAACAGATAAGTGGCTGAAAAACGTTTCTAATTAAAAGGAGAATATTGACACGGTTAGCCATCCTCGATCCAAAATTTTTTGGATTTTTGGAAAGCAACGGCTCCACTACAAAAAATAAGTCCGTGTGTGTTGTCGGTTTATTATTTTGTCCTATTTTAACTAGGAGAACCTCATGTTAAGTAAAATTAATTAAAAAAATATATACATTGACCTACGTATATGACAGTTCAATATTGTTTTTTCTGATGATTTATGTTTTTTTTTTCTTTTACCACTAGGTGACGCTCCATACACAATGTGTCTTTAAGCAGATGATTTGGATTAAGGACAGAAAGCACATTTAAGTTTAATTTTTAGTAGACACTCAAAATAAGACATGAAGACATTAATGGATTTTGAACTTGCAAGGACGACCAGAAGAGAAGCTCTCAGATAAGAAAATTCCATTCCGTCCTAATGCCCTCCTCCAAGCCCTCTTGTTTTATCAAGTATTCAAGGTTACAAAAACAGATCAACCCTAAGAATTATGGGAATCAGTAAACAGCAACATGATTGGCTGATAGCGACAAGGATGTAATAGTCAAAACGCCAAATATAGTGCGCAATAATGGTCAAATTAAGGAAATGGTATAACATGAAATCTCTCATTCAACAGTAAAAACTGAACAAATATTTCTAAACTCTGTGTACGTTCCTCGGCCTTCAGACTCGAAACAACTAATCTCACCAACCGCTCAATGGCATTTAGCTTAATTTCAAACAGATAAACTATTGAGGGAATATTTGAATCATGTAATTCAAAACATGTAGTAAAAACAATTTGGGGACATTACATCTCACCACTACATGCACTTAATAATATTTACAGCATAATCGGCTTGTTGTGTTGAGGTTAGCACAATGTCATAAACATTAGCGGGGGCCCCTCTAATTTGTAATAAAATTGATTGATGCCTGGAAAAACGCTTTACGACAGTACTACAATTATGCTGGATTTATTATTGCTGGAAATCGCCGTCCCGCCAGTGTAACTACAGAAAGTTTATCTTCTGCCTCGTTCACGGGGCCATAAGCGACCATATCTATGCTTCAACGTCCATGCTTACAATTAGGGACGGGCATTTGGCTAAATTTCCTTTATCGGCTATAAAAATAATGGTCAGTTACCCGGTAAATTGTTTTTGTTATTTTTATGAGCACACAAGTACGGGTTGCCCGGTGCAAGTGGGGCTTGGATTTAGAGATGAATTGTACATGCTACAGAATCCCGAGAAAAGTGTTCATGTATTGCTTAACCAAAAGTGGTGATACATGATTTGTACAAATGTCTATACGACAAATTCAGAACCAAAATACAGGATTTACACTGCCTAGCAACTCAACACTTCATAGCTTTATAATCAGACATATCGAGTGCAGAGCAACTGAAAACCGCAATCAATAATCACATAGCAACCAAGACCTTTATAATCAAAGGTACATGAGAATGTATAGCAACTGAAAACATCGTCACAAAAGAGAAACAGCCTAACAAACGCCGACTCTATAATCAAAATGGCGTATATAAAATATAGCAAATGAAAATCTCATGATTGTCATGAACCGGAAGAGGAGGAGAACTCAAATGCGTGACGTTTCTCATGTAATCATTTTATTTTACGGGAAATGGGACAGTCATGCACGTTAGGAAGCAGTCTGGAATGACAGGAAGCCAGAGGCCGACGCAACCGATACCAATTGTCGGAGCCGATATCGGACAGATGGGGTCGATACCGGACAGGACGATACAGACTTGATTGATATCAAAACAGGATATCGAAATTACACAGGACAAACTAGACGGGAAGGAAACTGGAGATCAATAATAAACAGGACAAAAATAGACGGCAATGATACGGGACAGGAAACACAGGCAGGAAACCAGACAGAGTCAAAACCCACATCTTGCGTGGCAAAAGTTTGTTGACAGACTGACAAAGGGAGAGTAAGAGCACTGAGCTTAAATAGAAGGGAAGCCAATCTGTCAATGAGCCGCAGCTGGCGCCACACAGGCAGGGCCAATTGGGCGCCATGGCAACCATGACAATGATACTGCATAGTATTTGGCAACTTCATGTATGGCAACTGAAAAACTCAACGCCATTATCAAAAGCAGTGGCCAAAATGTATAGCAACTGAAAACGTCATCGTCACAGACAACAAACTTCATATAAAATGACAACTTTGTCATCACAAACGACGTCCAGATTTTATGGCAACCAAACACGTCATTATCACATGAGGCATTCCAACTGCATAACAACAAAAAACTCCATTATCTCCTTGGCCTTTACAAAATATAGGAGCTGAAAACATAACATAAAATACTGTATGTCAACTTCAAAATAGTAATGGATATGCAAATGTATACCAACAAAATATCTTATCAGCACAAGACATAGTCACCAACAACTGAAAAATGTTTACATAATAATATACGTACACATTTTCACAGCAACTGAAAACTTCCAAATGACAACAAGCATGTAAAATGTATAGCAAGTAAAAACTTCACCATCCCAAGAAACATAGCGACTGCTTGGTAACTGCGAAGCAACTGACGACTTCATAATCAAAAGGGGCTGTACTAAATATAGTAACTGTAAACCTCATTTTTGCAAGAGACATACTGGTAGAAAATATATACCATTGGAAAACATCTTGATCAAAAGCGACTATAAAGAAATATTCAGCAACCAAAAAGCTCCTCATCGAAAAAAACTAAATACTTTATAGCAAATTACAATTTTCTTATCTCGTATGTATAACAAATGAAAACCTCATCGTCAAATAAACGCAGAAAATGCATAGCTACCGACAACCCCATAATCACAAGAGTCCATACAAAATATTGCAACTCGAAATGTCATCATCACAACAGACATAGCAACCATTTAGAACCTGACAACTTACAAATAGCATTGGACATTCAAAATGTATAATGGAAAAAATCATCAGCACAGGACACGTAGCAACAGTTTAGCAGTTGAAAATGTCATTATCAGGAGAGAAGGACAAAATGTACAAGCGACAAGCAACTGTAGGTTTTTTTTGGTTTGAACAATTTTATTGACACTATTAACAGCAAATAAACAATGTGAGATTTGAATAATTTTTCTCGACGATTTTAACAGCAATTAAGCATATTCACAATTTCGTTATATCTGACAATATGACGTTTTAACAATTTTTTCTGACATTTTTAACAGCAATTAAACACACAATTTCATTATATCATATCCCTACAATATGAGTTTTTATCGACACTTTTAACAGCAATTAAATACATTCACAATTTTAGTAGGGGATTTTGTAAGGTTTATTGTTCTATATTATTTATCAATCATCCATTATCCGTTATCAGTCAAGTCATAATACGCTACAAAGCCATGGGGTCGAGACACTTGCTCTCAGCCAAAAGGCTGAGTCAAGGTCCCGGCCACAGAGCCAAGCAGCGATCGGGGGGGGGGATTTTGTAAGGTTTATTGTTCTATATTCTTTACCAATTATCCGTTATCCGTTAACGTCAAGTCATAATACGCTACAAAGCCATGGGGCCGAGACACTTGCTCTCAGCCGAGAGGCTGAGTCAAGGTCCTGGCCACAGAGCCAAGCAGCGATCGGGGGGGGGATTTTGTAAGGTTTATTGTTCTATATTCTTTACCAATTATCCGTTATCCGTTAACGTCAAGTCATAATACGCTACAAAGCCATTGGGCCGAGACACTTGCTCTCAGCCGAGAGGCTGAGTCAAGGTCCTGGCCACAGAGCCAAGCAGCGATCAGTGCGAATGCATGGTATCTCCCCTGCCAGGTGAAAACCTAATAACTCTAAAAACCGAGCAACTGTACATAAAATGAAACATGACCACAAAGGGATGTGCCGCATATTTATGATGACATTGACAACTTCATCATCATAAAGGACTAATATATCATAACAATGGACATAGCAACTGTATATAAACTGACTGTTGTTTATCATTAAAGCGACCATAAAAACTCAATGACCCCATCATAGCCCAAACTGCGAAAACTGACCCTTTCATCTGTGTTTAATAAAACCTCCAAACACCTTTCCCCCTCTGTTCTTTGAGAACTCGGGTATCAAGAGAAGTAAATCACCGCCAAATGAAAATATCACTCAAGTGGAACCAATGCAGAAAGCAAACTGCCATGCATGGAGTTCCTGGCAAAAGGTGGCTATGAGGTTCCTCTGCTTGGCCTAAACCAGGGGTGGCCAACCCTTTCCTCGAGAGCCGCATGTCTTTGGAGATTCTCTGCTCCAATACAGGTGATTCCATTTCATTATGAAGCTCTCACAAAGCTAGCGAACAAGCTAAAAAAGGGCATCACCTGTGTAGGAGCAGAGAAATCTCCAAAACATGCGGGACAAGCTGCTCTCGAGGACTGGGTTAGGCCCTAAACCACCACAATGTACCCGTTCGCTCCCAGGATTCGGACTAACGTGTTACAAAGGAACATGTTCTTGGAGCTCAATTATTTCTATAAGTAATCCATTAATTAGATTATGTTTCACAAATGCTGTAACTACTACTGAAGGCGAAAGGACATTCTGATGTCTCGCAGCGTGTTATTTTCAGTATTCGGTCTTTGAGGAAACAGCTAGAGAGAAGCAACGCAGTTGAGTACATGTATTACCAAGTTTCAAAATATAGGTAAAACAGACTCTGGGTCGGTCCGATCAGGAGACAATTCTCACAGTCAAAAGGGCCTCGAAGTGTCAGGGGGACCGGACCAGAACGGAGGCAGGAAGGGAGAACTCATTTGCGTTAACGATCCGTATTTGTATTTAGCAAAATAAAAGTCGTCCAACACTCAGGGACAAAACAAACAAAAACAGACTTTACAGGCAAACAGGAACTAAGACCAGGGAATACTCACAAAACAAGTTTTAACTGAAAACGTGCAAACACAGATTTCCTCAAGACAGACAGAACAGAATAATGCAGAACAGAAAACGCAATGAACCAGCACCCGCAATACCCACAACCCACCCTTAAGAAGCACACACGCAAATTAGCTGATCTACTACAGCCGGTGCCCAGGGGGCGGGACCAGACGGTCGCCACGGCGACCATGCTGGACACGACACAAAGATTGTTGATCACAGTTTTTATCGGCAAAGAAAGAGGTGTGCATTTGCAAAATGCAACATGAAACTTCAACAGGCAAAGAAAGGAACTCACATTTTATTCAAGAGCCCTTTGTTAAAACTGGTCGCATCTGTATTTTGAAGGTTGTGTGATAAGGGCGGAAAACCTTTGCTGGGACAGTACTGTTATGAAAGGATACAGCAAGTAAATACTTCATTCAAATATTTGTATGAATATAAGTGCATTTATAACAACTAAATGAGCAATGTTATTATGGAAGTCATGCGGTGATGATCAAATAATAAACTTAATATGGCTGGAAAACTCAAGCGATCTTCTAACAAGTTTTACTGCATTACTAAATGCTGTGTGGCAACCCTGCGATTCAACTGCAGGTATTACTCTTGGAAACACACAACCTATGGACAGTTTTCCAGATTCGATTAAAAGGGTTATTGACTAGCACAAAACTGTTCGGAAAAATTGGGGAATGAGGTCCAAAAAAGGTTGTCCTCTGATAGGAGGTAGGCTTCCCATTATGGGTGGTGCACTCGCCCAGGGGTTCCAACGTTCCCTGTCACCCCCTCCGGGTTGGGAGCTCTTGGTTAAGTGTTAAATTGAGCCTGCCTTCCAGCACTCCTCAAAAGTCAAGATTTTGAACAGTTTCTGATTCCTTTACCCAAATAATAAGGAAATCCTCTTCTCATTTCCAGAATATGGTTTACTATTGTAGAGTATTCAGTGTTTGGTCAGAATCTTGTTTTGCAATGTCAGAAAATGATCAAACAATGTCAAAACTTGTGAGGTGAATACTGTGTTTAAAGTCTATCATATTGATATGTTACCTTACTGTCACTGCTGTAATGTGAGGTTGATGCACAAATGAAACCAACGCCTACGTCCCCAAAGGTTTCTGTGACCACTCCACCACAGGGGGTCCGCCCCTCCCAGAAGACGTGTACCGAGAGCTCCTACACGTCTCTCTTCGCAAGGGTAGTCTGATTTTGGCCACCCACAAGGCAGGAGGGATGTCCTAACAGGAGAAAAAGCTAGGCCAAGGCCCTGGCCGGTCCTGGCCAGGTCTCAGCTCAACAGGCAGCCAGCGAGCCTTGCCAGGTCGGCAGCCAAGCTTGATCAAGCCAGCGGCCAAACCAGTGGGACAGCGACCTCAGAGAAGCCTCAAGCCACCAGCACTCAACCTTTCCATCAACACTCTGCACCCGGTGGTCCTCGCCTCAATCAGCCCTCAAGCCTACTAGGATTCCTCATCGCTCTACGGCTGAGGACATAAAGACTGGGCCTTCATCTTCATCGACGCAGAACATCTCATAGTTGCTAAGTATTGGGGAACTCTATCAAAATAAAGTAATAGTCCAGCCAATGTTGTCCATCCAAATTGTGCCAGATTTATTTCTCAACTTCTAGTTTTGTTTTGTTTCACTTTCTTATTATTGTTTTGTGTTCTAGTCAAGCTTCTTCAGTAGATGATTAGTAAAAGAGGTTTGGATGGACTGGTGCTCTTACTTCAGTATCTTGGTGTTCTCTTCTCTCTCTGGGAAATTTCCCCAAAATACTACTCCCTGGACAATTAGCAGATTGGCCTCAGTCATGACCACTTCCAAAGGCCAATTGATTGCAGGACATGTACTGGGAGGTAACAGTGGTCCACAACCTTGCCTAATAGAAAAGGGCTTGTTTATTATAAGAAATCATAATGCCTGGAGAACAAAAAAGTAAACGTCTGGGACAATTTGGAGTAAAGGAGAAGATCTTTGAGTGGTTTGAATCCTAAAGACAAAATAGATATGGAGTGTCTCTGCAAAGTTTTCGTTTACAAGCTCTCAATATTTTCATGGGTGTGCACGTTCTTTTATCATTTTATTATGCGGCTATTCAAAGCCATTTTAGGGGGTTGGCTTCGGTTGAGGAACCATTTTTTTTCCTCACCGTGTTTGTTAGTACCAGTTACCGAGAAGGCATGTTTTCAAAGTAGAGGCTGAAAACAAAGAAGCGGTTCCTTTGTATGTTTTATTTACAGATTGTATTCTGGGCATAAACTAACTAACAGACAATGGCTGTAGCACTTCACTTGTGCCCACAAGATATTCTGTAAATAAAACTTTTTAATGAAGAGCTTTAAGCGTTTATTTTTAAAACTTACCTTCTCAGTATCTGGAACCAACACACTATGGAAAAAAAGCCATTCCTCTACCATTCCAATATATGCGGTAATTTCTAACTAGAGAGTTACTTTTGGCACAACGCGCTGTTTATTGGTGTCAGTAATATGCGAGATAACTGAGTTACATTTGAAATGAACTAACTATAACTAAGTACTGATTTTCTGCCAACACTATTTGTCACACTGTTCTCTGATTGTGCCATTATCACCAAGTCCTTCTATGCTAGCACTGCCACTAGCTTGGCTAATCACTAATGGTGATATAATGTCCATTTCCTCTCGCGTGCGGGCCCATTCCTTCAATGTTGTCCCTGTAAATTAGGTCTGCACCTCTGATTAATGGTTAATGGCCACAATTTCGCGTGAGGCGTCATCAGCAAAGCATTTAATTAAACGGTCGTCTCAATTACTTTGCGGGCTAATGTAGCTTGAACATGGCTCGACTTTATTTAACCATGTGAAACGTCAGTCCGAGTTGACGACCTGCAAAAACAATCGAATGGCGCGAAACGAGATAAAATAGACAGAGATAGAGTACAGTTAGTTTTCAGCATATTATGAGAGTGTGTATATTCTCTCGAAAGAAAAAAAATGGAATTAATTCCTTCTATCAAGCGGTTTAATTCCTGGGCGACGGTGCGAAAGACAAAGTGCCGAGCCAAACGTGGTGCCCCGTGCCATCAATCACCGCTCTGTATTAAATAGCCCACCTTCCATCGCAAAGAAAACAATTAAAGTTAAACTTGTTGATTTGTTATGGGGGGCCATAAATCAAGCAGACATTTCTCCAGGGGCCTCTTCTCATGTTTCTTCATCTATGAGCCTGAGTTCCAAAATGAAGCAGCAACCCCTTCCAATAAAGTTTACTGTATAAACCAAAATACTTGTTTTTGCAGCCAAGTCAAAAGTGCTAAATTTAAGCTAGCTCTGATTGTTATTTACCTTCGTCTCCCGTCGCCCACCCCCTGAAACGAGTTGTTGAAGCCTTGTTAAGCACACAACGATAAAAATACTCAGACCTAAAGTATTTTGCAACTAAAGCTCGCGGCAATGTGGGCATGAACCTTGAATCATAACGCAAAGAAAAATAATAAATTAATCTTAATTCCATTCAAACAACTTTGCAATTGGATCTGTTTTATATATATTTATATTTGGATATGAAGTAATCCCTCACCGTATTGTGTTTACATTTCACGGTATCACTACTTTATGGATTTTCATCGTGCATTGAGTTCTGCATTCTGATTACCAAAACAGTTGTCAAGCCCCATTAGAAAAACAGCTTGATGAGCCTATATTACTTTGCAAATCGTTTTCATTTTCCAGTTGCTCTAAAAGCCTTCAATTCAACAAAACTATCTGGACCGACAAAAGCACCAAATTCAAAAAGAAAGATGCTTTCTATTGCCAACAAACATTGACTTCCCTACACGCTAAAGGAAAGTCATACATTACATCAATGTTTAAAAGATTATTTAATGAATACATAAATAAAGGTTTTTACTCTGTGGATTTTGACTATTGCGGGACTCTTATGGAAAGCTCACCCCATGCAATACAAGGAATCACTGTATTTGGCATTTTTCCTGATTTGACCTCGGTTGCTGTAGCTTGAATCTATTATTGTTTATCTCCTGGGACCATCAACCTTTATCTCGAAGCTTTGTCTATCAGGGGGCGTTTGAACTCCGTTAACCTGGGAGACGGGTCCAGCTCTGTCCATAAGGGTGTATGGATAGAGAAAAGCAAAGTTCTTGTCACCAGGGGCGTTGGTACGCCAATAATCCGAAACACATGTGTAGCTGAGTCCTTCTTTTTGAAGTCCTGTCTGTATCTGTGAGACCAAGTAGCAAAGGACACTACCCTACATTTGAACGTTATTTACCTATTTACCTTATTTACACAGTTGTTTTTTTCTGATTTAGAAGAATTTACTTTTATTTTCATTCTTTGTAACCATGCACACAAATGTCGATACACCTGACCCGTACAGTTAAACTGTAGCGACCCAATGCAGCCGCAGACAAACAGGGCGCCGCCGTTTTAGAACCAACTGCTGTGTTGGGAGTCATTAGGTGACCAAACCCCCCTCGGCCGAGGCTTGAACCAGCGACCTCCCAGTCTCGAAGCGGGCGCCCTACCATCTTGGCTACCGAGCTGTTTGAAAGTGAGGCCTTAAGTCTTATTCAATCACCTGCAGGGTTTAGTCTGGATGAGGGCTTGTGTTGGCGAAAACCCTCGCAGTCTTAGAAAACCGGATCGGGAAGGCAATTTGATAGCAATAATAAAATAATGTATCCATAAACCCGGTGAAATCAATCAACTAAAAGACCAAGAATTATTTCATAACATGCCAGAACTTAAGTAGTATTTGCCCCTGCACCAAAATAGTTAGTTGTGGAATAGTTTTCTTGGTCTACCTCACGGGAACCAAAAGGTATATTGTTGGAAGAGTTTGTTGAGAAAGATGGCGGACCAGAAGATGCCGACCTTCTGCTTTCAGGTCTGGGCTACATGAAATCTCGGCATTTTCAAGAAACAAAGACCAGCCCATTTTTCATGGACCTTTGAGTTCCTGCACAGTCATTTTGGTTTGGATCAGAAACAATACTTATCCTTGGATCAGGATATTCTGAGTTTGTACCCTTGGGCATAAATACACCAATATTACCCTTGAGGTTGCCATCTTGATAGTCAAAAAATGTCGCTGGCTGTAAATACCTTCATAATATTATAAGTGTGCAAAGCACCTCTCATGAAAAAATGAGGTTGGGCAGTACTTATCCACTGATAGCTATGTGATAAATCACTGTATCTTCTGGACCTATAACCATCAATGAACGTATAGCTTCACATGTCCTTCCAGTGCATCGATTTTTCTCAAGTTCCCCTTGACTGCCTTCATATTACAAACAAAAGCCTGCAAGGCTAAATTGGCCGTAGTCAGAATGAGTGCAAATTGTTTTTCTATATGTCCCCTGCAATTACCAGCGAAGATTGGTCAGACAGCTCACCCGAATCTAATCAGGACGAGTGGTGTAGAAAATGGATAGCTGTATGAATGCACAACCTGGAAAATAAGGTATATGATATGGGCAACAATATCGGGAGACCCGCATGGAATGCAGTGGGAAGACAATGTGGAGTCGGTTCCCGAGGCAACAACCACCCCACTCACAGACCTTGGCACTGACACACGCTGTTGGAACTCAGGGATGAGCTACTTAAATGATGGCAAGCTGTGCAGAGCATGTAACCGCACACGAGTTTTAAACACATGCTTCAAATAATGTACAGTAAATCCCTGGGATACGGCATTCCCACGTCACAATGTTTGTACTTTACGGTGTGGAAAAAAAATGGTTTTTCAGCCCCTTGTGTTGCCATTTTCAATATCAACGAGTGCCTTTTAACATCAAATAAAATGGAGACATGGGATACGGCGACTCATTTTTCGATGTGTAATATGCAGGGTTTGGGTAGGGTTACTTGAACTTGATTACTTTCTATTACTTTTGGATTATTCCAATACCAAATATGCTAATAAAAGACAAAAGAAACTAAATATGAATAAAATGATGACTCACAACACGTGCTAAGCTTTCTCTCCTGGCTTTGATCTCTTTGATCTCCGGCAAAACTAACATAAAATGCGACAGAAACAAAATGAAAATAAATCCAAACAGCTTGCCAACATCATTTTTGCCGTTCCATGTGTTCCATTACTCCACAGGCCTGCACAAAATGTAGTATTTTTATTCATATTTAGTTTCTTTTGTCTTGTATTAGCATATTTGGTATTGGAGTAATCCAAAAGTAATTGAAAGTAATCAAGTTCAAGTAACCCTACCCAACCCTGGTAATATGACGTTTTTTGTCCTCTTGTTACTGCATGTTCCACGCTATAAGACTTACACAAATTATTTTATTTCATTTCATGACGGATTATGTCTCTGAGATGCCTACCTGCTATTAATTGGCCTCATATGAGATGCTAGTTAACTATTAGTCCGTGTCACCGTTTTATGAATGTGCATTTGGCTAAATTCCCTCCCATAATGCCTTTTTTTGTATTAATTTAGTTCAGAATCTCGTGCGCTTTGTTAAGGCTTGTAAAAACAGGTTGTGTGATAATATATACTACATTTTGTACTGTCTTTGTTAGCAATGTGGGATAAAAGGAGAAGGAAAAACATGAAAATAAAGCTTGTGAATATTACGAAATACGAAGAAGGCACATGCATCATTACATACCTGTCAAGCTCCAGGGCTCCATGCCCGTACAAACTGTCGTATTTTCTCGTACAAAATACAAAATAATCGTACACCATATATATATATATTTTTTTTTTTTTTTCGGAATGATGCATGATGGGAAATCCACAAGCGGCAGACGCGTGCGATTGACAAATTTGCGTTTTTCCGTACAGAATTCCTTGTAGGTCATACTCATCTTAAAATGCATAAAAAAGTACTTTGTACGGCAAAACCGTACAGGTTGACAGGTATGATCATTACCCTAAGGAAAATCGCCGTAACCAATCGGCAATTAGGACAATTATCGGTCGTCTATTTTGCTATTTTAATGTTTTTACCTTGGGAACCGGGGGCTCAATGCATTAGCAAATGTTAGATTTGGCCTTTCTGATTTTCGATCAAAGACTGGAGTTGCTAGGTTGCCGTGACTGGTCTTTGCCCGGCGCATTTCCATTTTTATGCACTCCCGCACAATTTATCCAGTTTAAACCATTTTTGTGCTCATGAATTGGCTCATTTGTAAGACTGAGTCACCCCCCACATGTGGGTGGGCGGCCAAGACATATTAAGACAAGGGACTAGTCTAGATGAGGCAGAGTTCTTCTGAATGATGGTAAAAAAAGGCTCCGCATCTGTGTTTTAAACGTTTCGGGTGAATAAGTAAATGAGAATATGCCTTCTTCTGCTTCTTGTTTTTAGTATGGCTAGCATTTAAGAAGAACAAACCGGGGCTGAGATTCAGGCAGAACCTTTCAATAATTGTCTTTAATCCTAATTTGTGATTTTCACCTTGGAGTGGAATAATGCTATGTCTTGGGGTTTATTTTATGAATATGCAAGCACACACAAACACACACACACACAAATTAGCTTTTATCCCCAACCGACCCACCCTCCCTCTTTTCCGAAAGCTTCTAATATTGCTGTGTCCCATCCATGTTGTGCTGTGGCTAATCGGTTCCACTGAAGACTTCCCATGGCCTCCCAGGTACCGTCTGGAATTTACACAGCTGACTTGGCATGACTACCCATTTTCAGTTGCTCAAATTGGAAAGAAATCAAGCCAAGGATGGGCAGATGAATCCAAATATCGATATGATCGATAGTAAACGAATACTTGGGTGGGATCGACACTATTGGTCCTCCACCAATTTACTAAAAGCGCCGCTTCTCAATAGCTTATTCAATGGCCGTAACGGATAGTTTTCCTTGAGTGTTGTCCAAGTTGAGCAATCTTGAAAAAGAATACAATGATAAGATGTCTTTTTATTTGGTTTTGGAACTTGCTCGTGTCTTTCCTTTTTATTTTCTCGGTACTTACAATATCAGTTTAAGTGCACAGGTCTCATCAAGAGCGCCTTTTTATTAAATCAGAAGGCACACTGTCACGGATCAGACAGATAAGGACCTCAATTGCGTCACATTAAGAAAGTTTTTTTTTAGATATGGGGGAAACGGTTGAGAATGTCCGTGTCTCTTTCCCAGTGGTTGAGGGGTGTTGGGGGTAGTAGGAGGTGAAGGCAGAAGGGTCAAACAGGTCCAGGTTCAGAGTCAGAAGTGCAGACAAACAGGTTCCGGGTGTAGGCTTTGCAGACGATCTGATAAAGGTAGGCTGTAAAGCAGGGCTTTAAATACAGAGCTTGAATGGCAGGGAATTCAAAACACCTGGTGGTAAATGAGAACTAACAGGTGGAACATATCAGGGTGCATTGACAAACAGGGAGATGATTGGTGCTGGTTACCGGTAGAGAGAGAGAACTCATGACACACACTTCCAGTTATTCCGTATTGCTTGCCCTTGGATGCCGACATGGACAGCTCTGGTACGCTTAAACATGCATTTGGCTATTATCTTTGCGGTTGTATCGGTTCTAGGAAAAGCGACTTGATGTTTCCACGTATAAATACTCTCAATGGAGATCGTGAAAAAACTGGACTAAGACAAAAATAAAATACACAAACTTTAGTGGCTTAGGTGAGATTTTAGTTTTTTGTCTTTAAAATGTGTTGATTTTTTTCAGAAAGAAAATGGTATTATTTTTACAGTTGTGACAACCACAGTGTGAGCGTGGTTATGGTGTTAGTTCAAGTAGCATCTTAATTTTGCACACTCCAAACTCAATGCAATTGTGTTCTTTACCTCATAAAAGCTACATATAGCATCAAGCTTACTCAGGTTAACGAATTTACTTTTACCTTTCATCAAATGTCATAATTTTGCATTCACTACAAGTTTGACATGACTATATTAAAATAGCAGGGGATAAATGGTCGTATTTCAGTGAACTTTTTTGCTTGAACTTTTCTGAATCTCTAATATTAAATCCTAATCTTTTTAACAGTTTTTCTTGAATATTGTGTAATACTAAATCCATTTTTGAGTTTTTTTTTCTTGAATATTCTCTAATCTTAAATCAAAGTCTCCTCAAGGATTTTTCATTTTCCTCACGTTGAAGTTTTTGAGTTTTGTTATTTTGGGGAGAGTTTTTCCTTGCCCTCATATTAGGTTTTGGATCAGGGGATGGTGTCATATTAGTCTGTAGTCTGTGGGTCGAGCAGCCCTTTGAGACTCCTTGTGATTAAGGCCTATACAAATAAACATGACTTGACTTGACAATGATCATGCAGTTTCCACGAAAAAGTATCGATATCAGATTGGTATCAATCGAAAATACCCTGCAATTACTTGGATTGCCATTATCGCCCACCCCTACAGAACAGCGATGGAAGGTAGGGAGAAGAAGCCAATTTGATAATGAGAAAGGGAACAAAGGCCGCCCATCGCGCTTCAACTCGGCCGGCTCAAAGTCAATTGTTATTGTCCAGAGTCGTCCACAGGTCCTTGGAGAAAAAAAATGACCTTGTTAACTTGCTCACTAAATCAAAATGAAATAAGGTCATGTGCTTATTAGCATCTTGCATAATACATTACGCTGGCAATGTCTTTTATGGATTATGCATCCTTTCTCGTCTCAACTTTCTATTACGTGAATATCATCAGACGCTGATTGGGAAAACATTCATCCAAGCGTCCATCCGTTTTCCTCAAATTAATGGAATTTTCGTTCCCACCAAACGCTCGAGGACATTGTATGGATTCTAATTGTTTTCACAGTTTTCCGTTAATGTCATAGTTCTCATTTTCAAATAAATGAGATTCCGTATAATTTGCCTCTCCTCACCTATCGACTCATTCACCCGTCGGTCCTGAAAGTGGCTTTTGTGCAAGACGATTTGTGTTTTGTCTCGCCGGCCTTGAAACCTGTAAGGCGCTGTGTGCAGCCCGGCTTTTGGAATCCATTCACAATTCTGCACGCCATTACACAAACAACCTTAAAGGAGAGAAAAGAAAAGGAGAACAGGAAGAGCGATGTTGACTCATTCAGTCGGAATAAGGCAGAAAACAACCAAAAGCTGGAAATAAACACCCATTTACATAAGGACAGCGGTTGCGGTCGGTGAACTTTTGAGTGCTGAATGATGAAATGTTACATATTTTTCCATTTTATCCTTTTTTTCTCAAGTGTGTAAACTATAATTCATGTGTTCATTACTCCTTGTCTCGATCACTGTAATGGACTACTCCCCGGTCCCCCCACAGTCTAGCTACAAGATCCTGAAGCTGGTACAAAATGCTGCAGGGAGGCTTTTTACTAAGACAAGAAAGTTTGATCACATTATCCCGATTTTAGCTAACCTGCATTGGCTCCCTGTTAGCTTAGGATGTGATTTTAAAGTTTTGCTAGTATTATACAAAATCATGCTTGGACTTGCTCCTTCATATCTTTCAGAATGGCTGGTTTAGTTTTTGTCAAACTCAAGAAAACGTCTTATTTTATAGCATTAGATGCACCAATAAATAAGAGTGATGCGACATCTAAAACTCATTAGGGTCTTTTAGAGGGGAAAACAATAAAGTACATACACTGCTTTGTAATTGCAGTAATAGTCTGTTAGAAATTGATTTTGATCCGTCAGGTCTATGTGACGTTGGTACCGGCTGATGACTTCCTCATAGATGGGCCAACATTACAAGGTTATTCGCGTCTTTGGGCACCTTAATTCCGTTAATATAACTTTGTATACGATAATTAAGACCCTTTTCTACTGTCATTTGATTTAAATTTGCATAATACAGAATAAATGGTATGGCTACGATCTTCGGAATATTGACTAAGGAGTCGCTTGCTGTTGTTTCGGCCGCCCTATTTGCTCTACGTGGGTACCATAACTACGGTGGACCTGGCTAAACGCTCTGTGTCAGATCGTTTAATTGCCTTCTCTCCAGGCGCTGCTTCAGTCTTCTACCCAACCCTATAACAATCCACGGAGCACCTCCTAGCAATCATGATTTCTTTGCGCTTTTCTGGGTTTTCAGAGAGTCATATTTTAATGATTATTTTAAATGCAATGACACGCCAGGTGGCCTTGGGGGTATGGCGCCCGCCCCGAGACTGGGAGGTTGTGGTTCAAGCCTCGGCCGAGTCATACCTAAGACTTAAACATTGGTATACGTTACCTCCCTGGTTGGCGTTCAGCATTAGGGGGTTTGATCACCTAATGACTCCCAACACTTCAGTTGGGTCAAGCGAGGGGGCTGGGAATCCCCTCCTCTGTATCAATCTCCCAAAAAGAGTCAGAAATGACTCCAGCCACCCCCCACTAGGGGGATATGGCTCCGGTATATACAATATATACATACAATGACACGCTAAAACACTAGCTGTAACTGTAGCCAATTGTTTTGGGTGTGCACATTGACCAACCAGTCTGTTTAACACCATACACCAGCCTATCCCGGTTGCATGCACAGTTACGCCCACCTTTACAGTCAAAGCCCTCCCCAACCTTTGTTGTGTGATGCATCTAAAAATATTTTCACTTTTCGCAGGGGGTCTAGGTCCCCACTACCTGTGATAACCGAGGGACAACCGTACTTGTAGAATGACAATAAAGGCCATTGGATTCCATCTTCCCCTACCCCGTCCATCCCCACATTTCTCCCAGCTGCATTCCAACGCTCTTTTAATAAAGGTGCTCCTAGTGTTCATTGTATGCACAGCGGTATCCGATCTGGGTCACCGGATATAAATAGCGTGTAAGTATTTACTCAAAAGGTAGGCATTATATTTGGCACCATCGTCAATTCTCTCATGAAGATACAAAAATTGAAGGAACATGTGTGCTTCTTTCCTAAAAGCACAGAGGGTAAAGTTCAACCCTTTGATCGCCCTCATATTCAATCGTTTTGGCAAAAGTGCTTCTAAATGCCGAGTCTTGGCAGTAAATAGTTTAAAGGAGGAAAGTTCAAAAACGATTGGCAGTCACTAGATCTGAAAGCACGTGAAGTTGTTTTTGGCCTCTTGGCCTGTTGCTTTTGCCGCTAAATGAAATTGTATTTCTGATTTATTTCACACCGGGTATTATAGTTAGATTTTATGTTGAGGGCATTTGTTGTGGAAGGATATAGACGGAAAGGAAGCAAGTGATTTTATACAGGAAAATATGGAAATAATTCAGAGAGAAATATACTGGTATTATTTGTTAACAAAACCAGGGACAAATGTAACAAACGAACAAGGGAGCACAAAGCAAATGACGTGTCCAAACAAAAAAAAAATCAAACCTGACAAAATTTGAACCACGAACAAAGACAAACTGGATATGGAAAATGCAAGAAACAAGGTAACAAAAGAACAAGGGGGCAATTAACTGCTAACAAAATATCGGAAATTAAACATAGAAACGAAAACCGAATTAGAGGGAGCGATTGAGTGGAAAATAAAATATGGCTACCACGTATGCCTTCTCTCCAGGCGCCAATTCAGTCTTCTACCTGACCCGATAACAATCCACGGAGCACCTGTCTAAGGCTCATTATAAAGGGTTAGGATGATTCTTATTGAATACACCTGTGCCCAGTTCAATACCTGGTTGGCACCCTCTGGTGGAAGGAGGCCTACTTACCCTTACCAATTGACTGTTATTTTGTGTTCTGGTTTTTAAATAGCCAATAGGATGATGTCGATATCAGTATTGCTGACATATTGCATTTATTTATTGGTGATTTACCATTGTTTAAATTCAGGTTCTTGATTCCTAAGCAAGTAATAGGATAAAGTTGATACCAGTAGCAGACACCATTGCGAGTACAGTTATCTTAAAAACGGCTACTATAGGGACCAAGAGTTATAACCTGTTTCAGGATTCTCCTGTCCCTATTTGGCATTGGTCGCAAAATGAAATATGAACTTAAAAAATGAAAAAAATATTTTGCTCAGTATTTTTAGAATAGCAAAAACAGATTTTTTTTTAATAGGTTCCTGTTTTTTAATTAGCCAATACGAGGCAGTTGATACCAGTATCAGCTACCATTGTGAGCACTAATACCTTTAAGAAAAATATGGTGTCAGCACCAATACTGATACATGGTCTCAGTACTATACATCCATCCATCCATTATCTGCACCGCTTATCCTCAGTAGGGTCGCGGGGGTGCTGGAGCCCATTCCAGCCATCTTCGGGGGCACACAGGGACAGACAATTCGCCCGCTCATTCAGACCTAGGGACAATTTTGACCGGCCAATTAACCTGACACACATGTTTTTGGAATGTGGGAGGAAACCGGAGTGCCTGGAGGAAACCCACGCAAGCACGAGGAGAACTTGCAAACTCCGCAGAGGAAGGTTGGTAGCTGGATTTTAACCCATGACCTCAGAACTGTGCCGCACACGCGCTAACCACTGCGCCGCCGTGCTGCTGTCTCAGTACTAGCTATTCCTTATTTGTACCCAAAGCAGTGGTTGGCATTTTAAGAAAAATGGTTAAAAACATAAATAAGGATTCCATTTGTTTAAAATTGTAGACCCATAACAATGTGAGGCCAATCACATCTGTAAAGATGTGTGTCTATGTTTAGGAATAAAAAAGATAAAACAGTAAGAAATTTTGTGAGTCTAATACGTACCTGAGTAGGTACAAATATTACATGTCAAGTTTATTGTTTTAGATTTTGTAAACAATGGCCTAAGGAAATTAGGTTGAATGAAATAAAATGATTTCACTTAAGCTGGTGTTGTAAGTTGTCATTTTCTTCTTTTGCATGTTTGTTTGATTCCGGGTAGTGAGTAGGTAGGTTTTCAAAATGAAGCTGAGAGATGAGAAGAACCTTTGAAGGTTTTATTACAGAATACTCCAGACATACGTGAGCTACAGGGAAATTATGTAAAAATGCACAAATGCCCAGAATATTCGGGAATAAAACTGCTCATCTTTATTTAATAATAATATTTAATAGTAATATTTTGAAATCCTGAACAATGACTCAAATGATATTTGAAAATGAGAACCATGACATTAACGGAAAACTGTGAAAACAATTAGAATCCATACAATGTCCTCGAGCGTTTGCCCTTAACTTCACACAAAAAATGGAAGCTTTGGAGTGACGTTTTTTTAAACAATCGCTTTAAATTGTAATTCATTTTTTTCATGTTCTTTGCTTTTTATTTGCTAAACTTCTTAGGCAAGCTATCAGTATGGAATTACAGATGGTAACTTATCCAAAAATGCTTCAAATGTACCTATTGGAAATCACTTTTCCACATCTCACATATGTATGCAAATCCTTGACTGATGTTTCCAGAGAAGCCCCAGGCAAAAGCTCTGCATTCATGCACCAGCCAATACTCATGCTGTGAACTCATACTCTTTCACTCGTTGTTAGTAAAGTCGCTCTTTTTTGGCACGTTTTGACCAACGTGGGTGTCGTCTGGCACACAAATCTTAGCTAACAGGCTAACCATGGGAAGTGTGGAAGCATACACGCTGGCTTTACAATGCACACTTTCCACTCCAAGTATAAAAAAAAAAAAAAAAGAACATGTGAAGTTATTTCATTGAGATTGTTGACGGGAGGCCTTGTTCTACTAAATTATTACCTTGTACAAACTATAAAACCAATGACATTGGCACGCATTGGGCTGTTTTTGTTGTGCTGGGCAGATTGGATTCAGACGAGGACACAAGTGTCGAATGACAGTTTTAATGCGGTCAAGGGGAATAACAAAAAGCAGTCCGCAAAGGGAGGAGAGGAGATAAAAGCAACAAAGTGGCAGTCCAAGAAATCAAGGCTGGATAAATACAAACATGGACAAAAACGATCACACGATAGGGATCTGTCCGTGTTGCCCTCTTAAATTTTGGAGTTTGCAAAAGTCAAAATGGCAGCGCTAACAATAACAAAAAAAAAAAGGGGGGATGTGTAGGGATTAAAACATTGAGGGAAAAGTGTACAGTTATTTTCCAGAAGGGCATCTCAAATTGACCCTATATCCATAGTGTTACACTACTAGAACATTACACTATAGATCCAATGAAATTGACTTGGATCGAGACATTTCATCGTATGTTGTAAAAGTTTTTAAACACAGTAGTAATTCATAAACACTCATGATTATCATCACTTGAGTGAGATATAGATTGTTTCATTAAATTGTTACGATCTTTGACAATCGTTTACAAAAGATTTTAGGCTAGTGGGACATCTTGAATGTGAGATTAAGCTCTTTGGTTCGTGTCCATGATTTCTGTCGGCGCTAAATCTAGAAATATGCAAGAGTAAAAATGGAGCCATCAGTTAAAAATACAAAGCTGATACGTAGAGCTTCAAAAACTGAGAAAAAGTGTCACGATTTTTGCAGAAAGAAATAGACGCATCTACATTTGACCTTTAAATGTTAGAGCTATATTTTTAAACTGGTTTTATAAAAAGTCGGATTTTTGGACTTGATCTCGACACATTTTAGTTACCTAAACAAACAGTTATTAGTTACAAATCTTTATACAGTGAAACCTCTGTACCCGACCATAATCTGTTTGGGATATGTGTTGAAACACGGAATTGTTTGAGCACCAAAACATTGTTTCTCATGTAAAGTAATTAAGAATTTTTTTTTTTACTTTCCTGTTAATTCCAATATTAATAAAATGTGTACTCAATGAACCATAAATACTCCAATTGTTTCATAAAATATTATGATCTATAAAGATACATAAAGTGAAGTTCAACTTACTTGTAGAAGATGGGCTTCAAGAGTTAGGATACTTCCTCCTCCATGGTAAAAAGCAATCCAACTATTTTCTCAACTGCATCAATCTTTCTTATTCTACTTTCGTTTCAAAAGAAACAGCTCGCCCCTTCTTTACACTTTACATCAATCATATTAAATAGATGCACGAGATATTAAACAATCAAAATGTCAAAGTTCTTAGCGCGCTAGAGATACAGTACACATAGTATGTTTACACAGGAACCAGAGAATGAAAGAGAAGGCCGTAATTCTTCTTTGGGTGGATGTGACCTCTCACAGCGCCACATGCCGGTAGTGGTGGAAAGAAGTACTACAGTACTCTTTTCTACTCTGAAAAAGCTGCACATAATATAACATCTAACTTACAGCAATGTCCGAAAAAAATGTTCGTATGTACCGTTGCTCTATAAAAAAATAAATAGAGTGAAGTTTAACTTACTTTTGGAAGATGGGCTTCAAGAGTCAGGTGACTTCCTCCTCCGTGGTAGAAAGTGGCCGAAAAAAAGCGATCCAACCATTTTCTCAACCACATCAAGCTTTCTTATTCCACTTTCATTTCAAATGAAACGGCTCACCTATTCTTTACACTTTACACCAACCATATTGAATGGATGCACGAGATATTAAACAATCAAAACATCAAAGTTCTTAGTGCACTGGAGATACGGTATAAAATGTTTACCCACGAAATAGGAAGAGGAAACAGATTTCTTCTTCGGGATAGAGGCTGGGTGACCTCTCACAGCGCCACGCGCCAGTAGTGGCGGAAAGAATCACTCCAGTGCTGTCTTCTACTCGGAAAAATGTGCACACAATACAAAATCTAACTTCCAGCAATGTCCGCATATTTTTCAACATCCCGAAAAAAATGTTCGTATCTACCGTTTTTCGTAAGTCGTAAGTAGGGGAGCGTCTGTATCTCTCAAAAGAATGCTACCTAATTGGCCGTTCATTTCACTCACTGTGTCTGGCTATGATCGGGGTCATTTTGAATTCCCATTTTTCAGTTTCAATACCAAGGCCCGAATGACTTCCATTTTTGGGTCGGAAACATATTCGTCTGAATTCAGAGTTGTTTGAGTGCCAAAATTTCTCTGAATTCAAATAAACATAAGTTAATATTCAAACTAATGCGTACATTTTCTGGGGGAACCTAGTTGTTGGTGTTTTTTTCTGACCCTATGAGAAGAATCATCCCTTTGAAAGGCAAGTTTGCATGTACACGAGGCTGTTCAGCTAGCTAATAGCCGTAATATAAATCAACCTGACAATAAAAGCCAGCCTGACAGTGTCCAATTTGCTGTGACTGGTTGCTTCTGATGCTATCCTCGAATGAAAGAGGTTGGCAACATTCCCTCGGTTAGCTTAGTGCCAGCTAGCTTGTTCGACGTCACGCAGGTAGGTGCGGATTTGTGAGTTGGATGTAAAACTTTGTTTATCTGAGTTATTCGTTGGGTAGTATGTATAACGGGAAGCCTTTTGCCTGATGTGAGTAGGTTTAAACTAAAAGGAGTGTATTTAGTACATTTAGTGTCATTCAACAAAGTCAGCATTCCGGTATAAGCCTACAACGCCACGGTGTTGTATGGGAGCACGGCAGTGGACAGGGTTAACATACAGACAGTTATCAACACACCCCAGAAGATCATCGGCTGCTCCCTGCCCAGTCTAGTGGAAGTAAATGACAGGTACCAGCCTCCCACTAATCAAGAGCTGTTTTTTTCACTTGAAATTGGTCAATATACATTTTTTTTTCAATGAGTCTATATTGTTGACTTTCATTTTTGGGGGGCATAAAAAAGGTTAAAATTGTTTTGTATTTTATCTACTTGTGCACTTCTTTAAACATTTGAATTTATGTTACCTGTGTGCTTTAGGGAGTATGTGTTGTACGTAAAAACTGATTGACATCTGATTGGCTAAACCAAAAGCCTTATCACCACCCATCTAATGCTACAAGGGCCTTCTTAAATGCTGGTGAAGGCCCCAATAAAGATATATGAGACTGGCAACAAGTAATGGTTGAATGTTTAAATATAAATAAACACATCTGGAAGCAGCACAACCAGGGGAAAAGCATTGAAAGAAAGCTGAAAGTCAATTTGGAATTATTCAAGAATTATTCATGTTCAAAATATAATTACATCACGTGATTGAATGAATGAATGAAATAATGAATTAATGAAACTATTTGCAACATGAGAAAACAAAAACAAAAAACAACAAATTTGAAAACAAAAACAATGTAAATGTCCTGATTGCTGATTGAGGGCACCTGTGACTGCCCAATTGGCGCCAACAGCCCTGAACGCTGATTGGTTCAGATACTCTTTTTAAACCCCCGGCTTCCAAGAGGAAGCCGTCAGACCGTTTACGAACCTATGCTCCCAGCTAGGCAAGCTCATACCTTCCGACATTTTCCTGCCCTGTTTTCTCCTGCCTGATACCTGTTGCCGACCTGTTTCTGGACCCGTTTCTGCCCTGATCTGCCATCCTGACCACCGAACTGTTTTGCCCTGTTTCCTGCCTTATACCTTTTGCCGACCTCTTTTCTGAACTCGATACCGCCCTTGCTCTCCCGCCCCGGCTGGTGACTAGTATCCCTGCAGCCTACGATTATCCTTGCTCGACACGGAAGTGCAACTTTCGCGTTCCAGCCACCTGCTACCCGTGTCCGTCGATCATCTGATCGTGTAAGCAAGCCCTGCTCTCCCCTATTTATCAATAAAACTGAGTAAACAAACACTACTGGGTCCTGTCTCCGTTTCTGGCTTGTGACAGTAAATGTAACATAGGAAGAAGCATATGCTCATTTGATCCTACCCCACTTCCTTAATAAACGTGTCTTATAGCTAAATATCCTGTGTATTTACATATAACAAACACCTCGAGAATATACATATTTACAAATATTGTGCTGCACACTCACTCCGTCATCACTATCATCACAACCACCGCTTTCACCGTCATCATCATCATTGCTAAATTAAATATCTTTTAGGCCAGCAGAGAAGGCCTTGCAAGCCCTGACGGCTCACCACTAAAAAGTAAATATTTTCGCCCCTTTCATCCTTTTCTTTTTGACTTTTAAGTCCTTATTCCATGTTTACCCTGGAGTTCCATGTCTAATCTTTTTGCATACTAAGTTTCAAAACCAGGGTTGGGTAGGGTTACTTTAACTTGATTACTTACAATTACTTTTGGATTACTCCAATACCAAATAGACTAATAAAAGACCAAAAAAAAACTAAATATGAATAAAATGACTCAATTTTGTGCAGGCTTGGGGAGTAACAATATACATGGAACGGCAAAAATGATGTTGGCAAGCTGTTTGGATTTATTTTCATTTTGTTTCTGTCGCGTTTTTTGTTAGTTTTGCCGGAGATCAAAGAGATCAAAGCCAGGAGAGAAAGCTTACCACGTGTTGTGAGTCATAATTGTATTCATATTTAGTTTTTTTTGTCTTTTATTAGCATATTTGGTATTGGAGTAATCCAAAAGTAATTGATAGTAATCCAGTTAAAGTAACCCTACCCAACCCTGTTCAAAACGTTAATATCAATGACAATGAAGACAATTCAGGCAGCACGTGGTTAGCACGTGTGCGGCACAGTTCTGAGGTTGTGGGAACCTCCTGCGTGGGTTCAAATCCAGCTCCCGGCCTTATTGTGCGGAGTTTGTATGTTCTCCCCGTGCTTGCGTGGGTTTCCTCTGGGCACTACGGTTTTCTCCCACATTTCAAAGACATGCATTTCAGGTGAATTGGCCGGTCCAAATTGTCCCTAGGTGTGACTGAGCGAGTGAGTTGTCTGTCCCCGTGTGCCCTGCGATTGGCTGGCAACCAGTTCAGGGTGTCCCCTGCCCACTGCCCGATGATTGCTGGGATGGGCTCCAGCACCCCCGCGACCCTACTGAGGATAAGCGGTGCAGCTAATGAGATGAGATGAGATGAAGACAATTCAATTCAATACATTTCGCTTAAAACCCAGCCCGTGTTAATGTTATCGTAACTTAAGATTTTTGGACAAGACACGGCACCATCTTTATGCACTTTTGCCGAGTTGAACAGGGGGCAGAAGTCACAAGTTTTACTTCTTTCTGTCCCCTTTCATTTCTTTTTTTTGTACAGGATAAAATAAAAATGGATATGAAACCGAAATGAATAAGAAAGCCTCAGGCCAGGCAAAAGATATCAAGTCTTTGAAGCCGCTTTGCACGATACTGTAAGAGAGTCTGTCTCCTCCGAGTTCGGACCACACGTTGGTGACTTCCTGCCGTGTTGTTTGGAGCTGGCTCTGTTCGAGCGGCATTAGCCGCCAGGCATTTTCTGTCAACGCAAGCTACAAATGACACAACAGTGTAGAGGCTGTAATTTTACTGAGAAAGTTTTTGTGTGCCGGTTGTGTCAGGGGGATGCTTGTGACAGTGTGAGAGTGTGAACTGAAGAGAGGGTCATATCACAGAAATGTGGAGGAGATGTCAAACTTTGATTTTTTTTTTTTTTCTTGTAAAGTTTCCCAACCCGCAGCAGAGTGTCTTCAATGTTTGGGTTTGTGCATTTTCTTGTCTTCGTTTACAGCCATTGGTGTTTCCTCTGCAGGAAATATGATATATCATTCAAAATCTCCTTTTTACTTAAGTAAAGGCATCTGCTGTAGTGTTTAAATTACAATTAAATGGTTTTATTCAGGGGCAGCACGGTGGCGCAGTGGTTAGCGTGTGTGCGGCACAGTTCTAAGGTCATGAGATCCAACCTCCTGTGTGGAGTTTGCATGTTCTCCCCATGCTTTTGTGGGTTTCGTCCGGGCATTCCGGTTTACTCCCACATTCCAAAAACATGCATGTCAGGTTAATTGGCCGGTCCAAATTGTCCCTAGGTGTGAATGAGCGAGCGAATTGTCTGTCCCTGCAACTGGCTGGCAACCTGTTCAGGGTGTCCCCTGCCCACTGCCCGAAGATAGCTGGGATGGGCTCCAGAACCCCGCGACCCTACTGAGGATAAGCGGTGCAGACAATGGATGGCTGGATGGGTTTTATTCAGTTCTTAGGTCATGGGATCAAAACCAGCCAACAGCCTTCCTGTGCGGTGTTTGCATGTTACCCCCTTGGCTTTCCTCTGGGCCCTCCGGTTTCCTCACTAGTTACAAAAACATGTTAACAAGTTAATTGGCCGGTCCAAATTGTCCCTAGGTTCTCCAGAATCCCCGGGACCCTACTGAGCAGGGGTAGGCAACCTATGACATGCGTGCCACTGCTGAGGAGTTAACCAGTGGCACACGAGCGCACGACAAAATAATAATGATTTTTTTTTTAATGCAAATTTTTACCTGAAATGTAGACATTTTCAGTTGTCTCATCTCATCTCATTAGCCGTACCGCTTATCCTCATTAGGGTCGCGGGGGGGGCTGGAGCCCATCCCAGCCATCTTCGGGCAGTGGGCAGGGGACACCCTGAACTGGTTGCCAGCCAATCGCAGGGCACACGGGGACAGACAACTCATTCGCTCATTCACACCTAGGGACAATCTGGACCGGCCAATTCACCTGAAATGCATGTTTTTGGAATGTGGGAGGAAACCGGAGTGCCCGGAGGAAACCCACGCAAGCACGGGGAGAACATACAAACTCCGCACAGAAAGTCTGGAGCTGGATTTGAACCCATGACAGGTTCCCATGACATGAACTGTGCCGGCATGCGCTAACCACAGCGCCGCCGTGCTGCCGTGTTGTGCGCTGTTTTATTTAGAGGCTTTACGGTAGTGCCCCTCCTCCTCTGTTTCGTGTGTGTGTGTGTGTGTGTGTGTGTGTGTGTGTGTGTGTGTGTTTGTCTGTGCTGTGCTGAAGATAGATCCGTGTTTTAACCCAGCCACAGAAACACCGGCGCGCAATTAATGAACGAATCATGACCGCTCCTCCAGCGAAAAAATCTCATTCTTTTCAGCCAGCTTGGACAGATGACTGGGGCTTTGTGCAAAAAAATGTTGTTCACATTGATTTTTTAGTTAATTGATGAACAAGAATAGTGGAATAGAAATTGGTCAGTTATACGATTTAAATGTATATCCATGTTGTATATTTGGACTGGTGTAAAATGACAGCTCTGTTGGATATAAAATAAATGTTGTGCGAGTCATTGATCTTGGTGTGGCACAATGATTTACAAGGAAATTTGAAAGTTGCACTCCATACCAAAAAGGTTGCTGACCCCAGCTACAGAGAATAAGCGGTGCAGATAATGGATGGATGGTTTTATCCGAGAAAAGCATACATGATAAAAAAAAGAGGCACTGGGACGAAAAGATGATTGCCAAGTATTTTTGTGACATCAAGGTTGTTTTATTTTGATCATTATTGAAAGCTTGCGATGAGCATTGCTTATTATACCTGGGTTGTTCTGTTTTGATTATTTTTAAACGCTTGAGATGAAAATATGCTTGTAATGCCAAGGTTCTTCTATTTTGATAATTATTGCACACTTGTGATAAAGTATGTTTGTAATTCCAGGTTGTTTGTAGGACTGTGGTTCTTCCTCACTCTTAGGCCAGTCTTCTACTTGTCCAGCATAGGTCGGGAGGATCACAATCATTCCAGTTGCAGCTGCCTAAATGAAGAAGGGAGCCTTCAAAAGCTGCTGGAGACAAGCAACCGGTGCTGGAACGTTAAACATTGTAGTATTTTAAGCTGAAATTTTCAATTATTTTCTTGATTGATGGTTGTTTTTCTCCTGCTAACTCCCTGCTTTTCCTCTTCACACCTAGACGACCTCCGTTCCGAAAGCTAGTGTCTCCTGTCCCTTGCTCGCCCCACCCTCACCACCTCCTCGTCAGATTCAGCAAAACTTTCTTCAGATTCTGGTCCCCCACACTCACAATTCGATGATTTCAATACATCCTGTCCTGTAACATTGACCTCCTTGAGTCTGTTTATTGGGTACCTGGCATATTTAGCTGCTTAGTTCGATCGGTTTGAACAGTTGTTCTACTTTGATCATTATTGAATGCCTGTGATGAAGTATGCCTGTAATGCCAGGGTCTTACTATTTTGATCATTTATGAATGCTTGTGATAAAGTACTCTTTTAATGCTTAGGTTGTTGTATCTTGGTCATTATTGAACGTAAGCTTGTAAAACTAAGGTTGGTCTATTTTTTTGGTTACTGTTAGCATTATTGTACAGTAGTTCGTCACCACCCAAAACCGAGCAGTGAGGCCAATCATGGTGCTGTTGCTTGATTTCCACACCATTTAGGGTGGATCTATTTTTTTGTAACCTATGAGATTCTTCATAAAAGTAAGAGCTGAGGGTGGGACCTTGAGAACAGGCTCAATAGTGAAGACCTTGAGGATTTTGTACGGAAATGTCTTCTTCTCTTTGTAAAAAAAAAACTCATCAAGAGAGAAACCCAGACCTGACCTCAAGGTAATAACTCACATTTTAGGCACTAACCGACGCGAAATTAAGGCCTGGTTGGATCATCTTCAGGCTTAAAGATCTTACATCTAGTTCAATTGAATAGTCAAGTATTTGTTCTAGTAAATATGTGGTCCATAAAACAAAACTAAGAAACCAGATAGTTCCCTGAATACATGGGAACAGTAAAACCTATGACTACAAAATGAACCGTACACCAGACAGAGGGAAACGTTTTCATTTCGAACACTCCAATCATTATTTTCGCATGAGAGCCTTATTTCAGATAGGCCGGACAAGCGTCTACTTCAAATTTCTAGAGCATCTAAAGCGCTGCTTAACCATCAGCAAATGTGTGATATTTTCACCGTCACCGCTTGAGAGTTTATCCCTACTACTACAGAGGTGTACGCCGTGGCAGTTCAAATTTTTACAACATTCTAGGAGAAATTGTCATCAGTTACTAGTTCAATTTATACAGTGTCTTGCAGAGTATCTGCCAGAATCGCCCTATATTTAGCTTGATCCATCAACTCTAACAATCTTCCCAGTCCATGCTGAAGAAAATATACACCGTAGCATGATGCCGCCACCACCATGTTTAACAGTGGAATGGTCTTTTCAGGGTGTTGTGCAAAGTCACTCCTTAACAAACCTAACGCTTTGCATTCAGCCTCAAAAAATCTATTTTGGTCTCATTTGACACCTTGTTTTACATGTTGTTTGTGAATCCCATGTGGCTTCTTGCAAACGCCAAACGGGCCTTATCATGGGATTCATTCAGAAAGGGCTTTCTTCTTGCAACTCCTCCATGAAGGGCAGATTCATGCAGAGTACGACTTATAGTCGTAAAATGCAAAGATTGTCCCACATCAGCTGTGTATGCCTGCATATTCTCCAACATGATCATGAATCTCGTGGTTGCTTCTCTGACTAGTTTTCTCCTTGTTTGGGACAAAAGTTTAGAGGGGCAGCCAGGTCTTGGGAGGTTTGCGGTGGTTTTAAGATCCCTTCATTTTGATATCAATGCTCACACAGTGCTATTGGAGGTGTTTAAATGTGGTGAACGATTCTTGTAGCTCGTTCTTGCTTTTCCACGTTATCCCGGACCTGCTTAGTGTGTTCATTGGTCTTCATAATGCTGTCATAATACTTAATAATGCTGTCTGTTTAAGTGGATTTAAACTGAGACTTAATGACACACAAGTGCACTCTGTCATTATTTGTCATTTAGGTCGCCATTGGAACCTTTCAGTAGTCATTAAGAAATTTTTGGAGTAATTTGTCTCAGCTGAGAAAAAATGGGCGTGGGGGTTGGCAGTTATTTTGCAACACTTTCTTTTCAGATTTTTCATTGTAAATCTAACATCCCATGTTGGAATAATTTGTTTCCATGCTGTTGATTCTTGGAAAATATTTTCAGTTTTTTAGCTTTTGTCATAATTGCTGATTCGGGGCACCTGCAAATGCATCGTTGGTTACTTATTGGTTCCCTGACTCTTTTTAAACCCCGGGCCTCCAAGAGGAAGCTGTCAGACCATCCTCCGAACCTAAGCTTTTAGTTAGGCAAGCTCTGTACCTTCCGACAATCTCTTGCCCTGTTTTCTCCTGCCTGATACCTGTTGCCGACCTGTTTCTGGACCCGTTTCTGCCCAGCTCTTCTGTCCCGGCCATTGACCTGTTTTGCCCTGTTTCCTGCCTAATACTTGTTGCCGACCTTTTTTCTGGACTTGTTACCGCCCTTGCTCCACCGTCCTCGACCAGTTTTTCTGCCGCCCACGACTATCCTCGCTCGACACCGAAGTGCCACTTCCGCTTTCATGCCATCAGCTACCCGTGTTCGACGATCATCGGATCGTGGAAACAAGCAGTGCTCTCTTTCTCAATGAAACTGAGTAAAAACGAACGCTATTGGGTCCTGTCTCTGTTTCTGGCCAGTGACAGTTTTTTTGGGCAATATGACAGAACCTTCTTGGGGGGAGGGCAATACTTTTGCTAAACATTGTAAATACAAATAAGAACTCTTGAAAAAAACAGTCATTACTTTCTTTGTCAATTGCTAAATTTCCATTTCCAACCGATAACAGGACAAAAAACACTCAACAACAACTAGCAATGGGAATGGCAATAAAAATCCCGGAGCCAAAATCCTTCAGAGATATCCTTCAATAGAACACGGGCCGTATTTGATTTGAAGGGAGGTAAACACACAAATCTGTCCCGATTCTCCGTCTTGATATGTGTGTCATCGAGTCAAGTCACTTTTATTTGCATAGCGGCAATTCGCCACAGATTTAATCTCAAGGCAGTTTACACACTGAGCCGATCACCAAACACGCGGCTCATACATAAAATATACGCAAACCAAAAGCAACTGAACCCCAAGTGAGGAAGGAGCAATAGAAACCATCTTTTCAGGAAACCTTGAATGTCGTGCGCTTCAAATGATGCTTTTCAGATAGAAATTATTCATATCCTGCACGGTCAAATGAGGTTAATATGGTTTACCAGAATAAACTGAAAACGCTACAACAGATGAAAAGATTCAAAAGGAAGTCAACCCAAACTATTTTCTGTCACGGCCACAACGGAATCAGGACCCAAATGCGTAGCGTTAACCAGAAGTTTATTGTTTATTGATCGCGCCCGCCATCCGGTACTTGCTGGACGCGGGGAGTAAGCTGCTCACACAATCAGATGTTACGGAGCGGGAGATGGCGTTGTCAAGGACGGAAAAAACAGCTCTATAGCCGGGACAGGAGAGCAAAAACGTGGTCGGAATAAAAAAATGGGTCGTAGCCGGAGACAAACGGGGAGATCAGGAACGGACGGGTGGAAAAAAACAGTGGAAAAAGCGGTACCGACGTGAGTCAAAATGCTTGACTTGTAGAAACAGAGGTTTGCTGACGGACTGAAAACAGGTGAGTGAAAGGACTGGGCTTAAAAAGGACAGGCAACCAATCAGGTAGCCCGCAGCGGCTGACGCCAAACAAGCGGGCACAGGTGATCCAATCAGTCATCATGACATTTTCTAATAATAACATGTAACAAAGTACCATCATAAAAAGTTGTGGAATAACAAAATGCGAAATGCTTGGCCGAAAACTTTTCCGCTGACTTGCTAAAAAAATGTACACTGTAAAATTACAAATAGATAGATAGATAGATAGATACTTTATTCATCCCCGAAGGGAAATTCACATTTAAATAATAATTTACATATATATTATAAATGCTATTTCTTAATGTTAAATTTAATAAATTCTTAAAACTACCAAAAATGCATTTAAATATTGAAAAAGAAATCCACTTAAAAATGATACTAAAGAGGTAAAACTTCAACAGGCAGAATAATGATCTCACAGCTTTTGCTGTCAACACAGTCTTTTAATACCTAGACCTACCCAGGTCTCATCACAGAGACCACAAATCTTCAAGTGGGTTACACTTAAGTGTGATTATTTTAAGCTGGTGATTGTAATTAAAATACTCATGACTATAGTCGTACTTCTACTAATGAAATTGGATTGCTTCTGGAAGTAGCTTTGTAAACTGAAACATTTTTAAGCAGAGACGCCTTTTGAATGTAAACGTGGTAATCCACTCCAAGCCCCCAAAAGGTATGATATATTGTCGTCTCTGAAATCCTCCTGCGTGTTCTCATTCCTTTCTATTATCTCTTGTTCTTTTCAATTGCCAGAAAAAGTCTCTTCCTCTTCTTTGCTCCTTTTCCACTTTTCTATATGTCTTTCACGGGGTCCATTGTGAATGATAGCTCTTTGTAGACGTACTATACGATAGACTGTTTACAGAGCGGGAAGGGGACACGAAAAGCATGCCGGGATTCACGTATACACACCGAGTTGCCCGATAGAACTCTAGTGGAACGACGCGAAAAACCATAAAAAATAAAGAATAAAAATAAAAATGTGTCTTGACGGCTTGTGGTCCCGCACTGCAAGTCTCATAAGTCTTTATTTTGGTATAGAATTAAACAATGTTTCTTCCTTTCTGATTATTAATTTTTATTCAAAAAAAATCATGAACCGTAATCAAAATAAATACATGTAAAATTAATATAACGAGGTTGCCTCAAGATTATGAGATGGATCCAATCATTCAACTACACTTTATGGTAAATCGCTGGAGTCATATTTTGACAAATTTGGTAATGGCTCGAATAATGAATAGTTTATCCTAAAAGTTAAAAAAATAAAATAAAACAGATTCATTACAATGCCATCCCAACATTGTTCTTTCACAAGCCTTTTTTACATTATATTATTTCCTTTTAGTTAAGACCGAAAACAGTATCCCTATGTTATGTTTAATGAAGACTAAAACCACCTACAAAACATGAAAATCAGCGAAGTAGCGATGCCCCTTTTGTAAAAGCTCCCAAGAGTCATACCTACCTCAAGATGACTTCCTTACTGACTGAGAGTACACAACTGTGACAAAATAACAACTATAGATTAACAAATAGAAACACAGAATGTATAGCCTTTATTTGTAATTATACAAAAGTACAACACAATTGGAGGGCTTTTTCTTTCACAGTAAAAAATGGAGAGTGGCTGGCTAGCTGCATGCTGGCATTGAGTATCCTAAAAATGAGCCATGTTGCTGTGATGATTAAAATACAAGTCACAACTGTAGAACGGCTACATTTGTGACTCTTGTATTTTTAATTATTTCCTTGGTTAATGCCTGTTTTCTCCTGCCAACTAGTTGCTTTTCCTATTTGCGCCGAGACAAGAGTTGTAGCTCCAGGTCATCAATTCCACGGGTAATAGTCCTGGTTTTGGTGAGATACAGGCTTGGCAAGGATGGCTCTGTCTCTCCCCGGAACCCCTGGTGATCACTATTTATGTGCGCGCTCCTGAGTCCGATTTATTTGATACATTTATTTTCAATGCAAGAAGCCGCTAGATAATAGCATTCGCAGTCTTTCGCAGTTTGTTTTGGGTGAACACGTACACTTGTGCGCCTGCCCGGCTGTTTGACAGACAGCATACACCAGCCAATCACAGTCACGGACACAGTCACACCCACCCATATTACAAAGCCCTCCCCAACCTACTCCTGTCATGTGTCAGAGATCGACATTATTAAGACTATTTGGTGGCTAAATACATATATATATATAGTTTAATTCTACATGATGATGGCAGAAAAAACTTACGTCCTTCCTGGATGAAGTCCAAACAGAGAGAGGGAGTGGTTTATTTTGCGTCAGAGAAATCAGTACACACAAGAACATGACTTCAAAATAAAAGAATACAAGATTGATAAACGTACAAGAGATATAATTACACTCATTGTTGAAACGTTACTTTATGTGTGTGTGTGTATGAGAAACATTGTTTTTATATTTAGTAATATAAAAACAAGCTAATTACCTTGAGACAGAAATTCAAGAGATTTACATTGAAAACCTGACATATGTCTTTTCCTGTGTGCTGTCTGCTGCAGAACAGAATGGACGATGTGTTGATAGCAATAGCAATAAAGACAATCCAGAATCCAGGAAACAGGGAACGCTAGCTGAAGCACAAAGTAGCGAGGCGTCTTTGTATATTCATTAGCCATAAATTAAAAAGCTCTCGGGGGACATACAGTTTAGAAAATGTTTAATCGTTGTAGTCATCAATCAAATCCTGGTGAAGAGAGTGACAGGGATGAGTCATCAAAATCAAAGCGAGACCTCAATTTACAAAGATCTCCTATTCGGCATCTCAAAGACGGCTGCTTTTTCAAAAGGCCTTTTGTGATGAATAATTTGAGCGGATGTTCTGGTCATCTATACGCTGCAGAGATGATAACCTGCAAATAACGTGGCGACGCTTTTGTGACTTAAGTGTGGGCAGGCGATCCATGCTCTGACAAAATAATCTGTCTCCGCACAGAGACGCCGATCCGCCTCCTCTCCATTCACACATTCATCGGCATTGTGAGATTCAGCCGACTTACTTTTTATCCACGAACACTCGAGCGCGTAACATTTAGGATGGATCCGTGGATATTGATCGTTTTTGTGCAGCTTACCTCGAGGCTTTTTATAGGAAACTGGAAATTTAATTTCTTGGATGAAATAGCAATTTGAATAACAATTTGGGAATAATGGAGCTGGTAAATATGCAGTAGCAGGGTTATTTTTTTTTCAAACGACATGATTTGGGGAAATAAAATCTCGTACATTTGAAATATATTATTATGTAACAGGGGTCACCAACCTTTTGAAGCTTAGAAAAACGTCTTATGTTATTTACTAGCGGAAGAGCTAGCATTTTAATCAGCATTTTTTAGAATAGAATGTTATTACTCTGTTATTACCATGTTATTACAGTATTACTGTTATTCATGGCCTCCAGAACCCTCAACCGCTAGGGCCGTAGAAACACCACTTCCTGTGCTTTGTTTGGGCAAGTACAGCCTGGCGGCGCCAATCCCTGTCCAGGCTGGGGTATTTTGGATAGAGGTATGCTCCCCCACATGAAACACTACTGGTTTGACTCATTACCAGCAGCAGGAGAAGCCTCTGGATCTGACTCATATTCAGCACCTTCATTATCTGGTTGCCGTTTTGTTTTTGGTGTACAGCATCGTTCTGGTCTTAAAAGATTAGCTGGACCTCGGCCTTTGTTTGACAATACTGATACTATATTCTAAATCATTTGGCGAAAAATGTTTTAGTTCTGAAATTGTGAAAATCTCATCGTGAAGTATGCATTACATCATTTGTGGCTTTCATATTTTGTTGTACCTTATGTTTGTTGTAAATAAACTTTGTGGTAATGACATTATGTCATTTGCTTTTGTTACCAGTGTGCAATTATAGGAGGTGTCACGGTTGCAATGGTGCCCAATTGGCCCCGCCCATGTGGTACCAGCTGCGGCTTGTTAACAGATTGGCTTCCCTGCTATTTAAATCCATTCCTGTCACTCTCCTTTTGTCAGTCCGTCTGCGAATCTCCTTGTATACTATGCAAGCCTTTTTTGACCCTGGCTCCAACCTGTCCCGTTTTTGCTCCCGTCTGTCTCCGGCTACGACCTATTTTGATCCCGACCACGTCTGCTCTCCCGTCACAACTTACGACGCCTTTTTCTTCCCGACTACGTCTACTCTCCCCTTCTGGCTTACGACTCGTTTCCGACCCTGACCACGTCTAGCTCTCCTAGTCCCGGCTACTGACCAGTTTTCCGCCCCTGAAACTGCCATCACTCGCTACGGAATATCCACTTCCGTGTTCGGATCACAATCTGAGTACGAGAGCGACTTGCTTCCCGCGCCCAGCGAACACCGGATCATGGGCGCAGCCCTTCCTCCCTCTTTTAATCAAATTTGTGGAAAACGTCATGCAAGTGGGTCCTGTTTCCGTTCTGGTCCTGACAAGATGTTGAAATAGGCTCAGTCAACCGTTAAACATCATGCCAGTTAGAAATCAAATATCCTAGAAAATAACAATGGACCATGATATATTTTCATATCCATTTCGCAGACTACTCAAATGGTCTACCAGGTACACTCAGCACCTCGTTGGGGACCCCTCTCATAAAACAACTGCATTCTTTTTTAATGTAAGATGTATAATGCAATCAAATTAAACAATTAAACAAATAATTAAAATATTTTAAATAAAAATCAAAACTTCACAACTGTAGTGGACATTGCAAAGAATGAATTCACAATATTAAGTACATGTATTTAAAGATAAAAAATAAACATATTGCAATATATGTATTTCTTTTGTTGGCACATAATTTTGATTATTTTAATCATTAGTTTTCTTATGTGATGATTAATTTCAGGGTGTTTTCCTTAAGTAAAACAAAATGCTAAAAATGAGCAAAAATATCAGATATGGGAGACACTTATTTTTGTTATTTTGCCTGGGGTTTTGGGTATTGCCGGTTGCTGGTTCATTGCGTTTTCTGTTCTGCATTAATCTGTTCTGTCTGACTTGAGGAAACCTGTGTTTGCACGTTCTGAGTAAAAGCCTGTTTTGTGAGTATTCCTAGTCTGAGTTCCTGTTTGCCTGTAAGCCTGTCTTCGTTTTGTTTTGTCCCTGAGTGTTGGACGACTTTTATTTCCTTAATAAAAGTATCTGATCGTTAAAGCGAATTAGTTCTCCCTTCCTGCCTCCGATTCTGGTCCGGTTTCGTGACAAAAAACGTTTTTAATAAGTGCATAAAAGAAGACTAAATACGTGAAATGAGGTATATTTCCTGCCAATATGCTGTGATATGTATTCATTTATCCATGTATTTATTTATGTACAAGGAAGATATTTGCGTTCTGGTATCAGATAATTTTGCTTATTTTAGGGGATATTTTGCTATTTTTACCTGGAAGAATGTTTAAAAAATGTACTTAAAATATCAAAAAATCCGAAATGAAAAGTATCTCCCTCCAATATACTGCGATATTTGTTGTTCATTAATAAATTAATGATTGCATTTATTTACGAGTAAGATTGTCTGCTTATATTACCTGACAACATTTTTTTAAAAGGTACATAAAATAAGAAAATAATAGGTGAAATGAAAAATAATAAAATACAATATTGATCGTATTCATTATTTTTCCTTATGTATTTATTATAATCACTTGCTCTTTGGCAGTCATTTAATGTGTGCTTTAAATTAAAAAAAAATATCTATCTATCTATCTATCTATCTATCTATCTATCTATCTATCTATCTATCTATCTATCTATCTATCTTGGTCATATCCCTCAAAAGGGGTGACCGACAGCAAGAAAAACACATACAATAACAAATAAAATAAAAATAAAATGAAAATAAAATAAAAAAGGGAAAAATTAGCAAAAAAACACACACAAAATGTTTTGTCTATGGCCAACCCAAATGCCCAAACACCCAGACAAGTTAGGCACCTCGGCACCCAAGTTGGTCATGCCTTTGTCCCTCCAGATTGAATGAGACACATGAAAGCAGGTGACAAGAAAAGGGTAACACAACACACTCTTCTGTTCAACAGCAGGGCCCGACAGCTTTCACTGGTTTACCCCTGCCGCATCATACAGGTGCCCTGCCCATCCCTTAGAACGCGTCCAAACATCCCACTATCCTTTAACAACACCTCTCCACTCATTCCTATCACCAAAAATAGCTCTAGCTTCCACTCTTTGTTGACCTCTTTCCTGCAGTGCACTCATAACACCCTCGATCCACGTCCTCTTCAACATTCGCTCCTCATCCATCCTCTCCATGTGTCCAAACCAACAGAGTACTCTCATATCCACACGCTTGCTCAGTTCCACTACTACTCCAGTTCTGTCTCTCATAATTTTATTTCTTAATCTATCCAATCGTGTCACTCCTAACATACTCCTCAAAGAATTCATCTCACAAACAGTTGATTTCCTTCTCAAATCTGCCTTCAGGCTCCAAGTCTCTGCACCATACAACAGTCGGCACAATCACACTCTCATACAGTCCCCTCTTACATCCATACTAATACTCTTGTTGCTCATCTCTCTCCTCAGAGCACCCAAAACCTTGCTTCCTTGATTCACTCTGTGCAATACCTGGCATTCCATTCCACCAACTGCATCCACATCACAACCCAAGTACCTAAAGCTTTCAACTTCTTCCAGCACCTGTCCATGCAACATTATTTCTAACGCCATGCCTACTTCATCGCCTTACTCTTCCCGACATTCACTCACAACTTACGCCGATCACACACTCTTCCAAACTCCATTACCAACCTCCTCAATGTTTCTGTGAGAGGTATACAAGATATAAACTCTGTTGGCAGAATTACTAAACACTCATTTAGGTTTTAACCTCCCTCGCGAATGGAAGGTGCACGACCGAGCAGCCATCTTCCCAGAATTCCCGGCCCTACACCCCCAATCGGTCAGTAGGCGTGGTTTATTTTCTTGACACATAAACAGGAAATGAAGTCACACATAAGCGCGACTTGACAAGAAAATGAAATAAAATTGAGAAACGTATTTACAAAGAAAATGGAATTAGACTGATCTTTGAAACGTGACCATGTGTATGCGTGGGATGATGGTTTTTATATTCCTAAATATGAAAACAGGTTTATTTCATAGCATGGAAGTCTGAGAAACACACATCCAAAAACAGTCAACTTTACAGTTTCCTCAGAATCAGCCACAAGCGCTGTGTCATCTGCAAAAAAAAATATATTTTTTAAATAATTTATTCAGAATTCACATTCATTTTTATGTACCTAAATTATATTTCCCTACAGTAATGACATAATTTAATAATTATTTTTGATTTTTTTCTTTTTAATATATAAATATTCCCAATTTCTTCCTGGAGTGCCATTATTTAAGAACGACTGCCCTATAGGACATCATGGCAAACTGTAGTCACAGTATTAATACGACTCTACGACCTTTCATGGTTATTAATTTCACATGTATCCTTGAGCCACTATGCCAGCTAACTTGCTCATTATTGCGTTTACCTTACATAATTAGAATAAAAGTAATCGTTTAATGATAACCATAAAACTGTAAAATAGAACTTGAGGCAGCAAAAAAACTCTCCATAACATGTGTTACTACCCCGGAAAGGGATAATAGATTTAAAAAAATGCTGTGTGAATGAAGCAGCTTCCACACAATTAGATTAACGCAATTAACACAGCCGAATTGCCTAATTGCTTCTCAATTACATGAAGTATTTTAAGCGTTAAAAATGATCCGTGTAAGCCGAGCGGAGATTGCAGACGGTAAAACTACCCCCCGCGACCCCTTTAAAACGTAATCCCGAAAAAAGACATTCCGATGTAGCCGTTGAACTTGAGGAAGTGGTTTAAAATTAATTATCTGTGTGTTATAGGGGCATGAAGCCATCATCTATGAAAGTGATATGATATAATTCCGTCATTAGGAAATGGCCGCTTCATGCAACCTATCTCCTTGGCTAGCGTGCACCCCCGGGCGATCATTTCCAAAGTCAAGGTCGTGGCCGGCAGCCATCAAACGGCCATCACTCATTTCCTGACTATTATTAATTATCATCACTGGATACGGTCTGCTTCTTATTACCGTAAATTCCGGTCGATAGAAAGCACCTGATTTTAACTCATTGAATGCCGTCACGTAACAACATGTAGTCATAAGTATGTTTTTCTTGTTTTATTTTTAAAATATCTATCACAAGGGGTTTGATGCTCATTGGTGAGTGTCATGCCTCTGGGAATTATTTCAGTATGATCGATCACCATTAAATGGCAGGAGTGGCTTCGAACAGATATGTGTCCACATATCGAGGAAGCCCAACTTCCTAATGCTGCTTCCTGTATCCGACGAATGAGTGTGGGTAGGTATCGTGAGGTAGCTGAGAGTGCCAATATGTGGTTAAATAGCAATGGGCAGCTATATATTTTTGTAACATTTACTTTTTTTTTTTTTATTTGTTAGCATTACATAAAATGTCTCACATGTTGTCGATTATTAGAAAATACTTTAATTTTGTTATCTATACGTTTGAGGTCAGGACAGCACGGCGGCGCAGTGGTTAGCGTGTGTGCGGCACAGTTCGGAGGTCATGAGGTCGAACCTTCCTGTGTGGAGTTTGCATGTTCTCCCCATGCTTGCGTGGGTTTCCTCCGGGCACTCTGGTGTCCTCCCACATTCTAAAAGATGCATTTCAGGTTAATCGGCCGGTTCAAATTGTCCCAAGGTGTGAATGAGCAAGTGAGTTGTCTGTCCATGTGTGCCCTGTAATCAGGGTTGGGTAGGGTTACTTTAACTGAATTACTTTCATTTACTTTTGGATTACTCCAATAACAAATATGCTAATAAAAGACAAAAGAAACTAAATATGAATAAAATTACTAAATTTTGTGCAGGCTTGGGGAGTAACGGAATACATGGAACGGCAAAAATGATGTTGGCAAGCTGTTTGGATTTATTTTAATTTTGTTTCTGTCGCGTTTTTTGTTAGTTTTGCCGGAGATCAAAGAGATCAAAGCCAGGAGAGAAAGCTTACCACGTGTTGTGAGTCATAATTGTATTCATATTTAGTTTATTTTGTCTTTTATTAGCATATTTGGTATTGGAGTAATCCAAAAGTAATTGAAAGTAATCAAGTTAAAGTAACCCTACCCAACCCTGCCTGTGATTGGCTGGCAACCAGTAGAGAGTGTCCCTAGCCCACTGCCCGAAGATGGCTGGAATGCGCTCCAGCACCCCCGCGACCCTATTAAGGATTAGCAGTGCAGATAATGGATTGATGGACGTTCGAGGTCTGAAATAGGACAATATGTCCAAAGTACTTAGGGGCATGGCATTACACACAACAAAGACAGACACCTAGGGACAATTTGGACCAGTAAATTAACCTGACATTCATATTTTTTTGGTAATGTGGGAGGAAACCCACACAGGCACAGGGAGAACATACAAACTCCACACGGGGAGGCTGCGGTAGTTGGACTTGAACCCTATATATCCTCACTGTGGGCTACACGCTAACCACCCAGCTGGCGTGCCGCCTACTACAAAGACAATTCTATTCTATTTTAATCCGGTTGAACTGCAAAGCGGACGTATTCTCCACAAGCGCCACGACCGGAAACAAGTTGCCCGATTGGAGGTAGCTTTCTCTTTTTTCATGTAATCCCCGGAGTGCAGATGTTGTCAACTCGATTACAAGTCCCGTCGCCAAGTGGTACACTTGGCACGCTGACATTTTTTCGATAAAATATCTCCATGCTTGAGAAGACCTTTTTAAGCCCGCAGAGGCAACCAGATTAAACGGCCGCTGCGATTGTTAGGGAACCAGTGGATGATTTGGAACAAAAAAAATCCTCACCAGAGGGAAACTCACATTGTGTTTATCTGGCAATTTAACCTACACCCTCCGGTCGTAACGTACTCGACGCTATCTTCGTAATGAGATCCAATACAATCCCGTTTTCCCAAAGATAATAAAGACTGGCTCCTCGTAAACATTTTGCCGAGGAGGTAGATTTTTATCTCGGATCATGATGCGATTATTTTTTTTAGGATGGTCGTTGAAAAATGTGATTGCACGCTAGAAAAGTGAAGCCCGGCCAAAAAATATTAAGAGATTTCTGAATCAATGCAAGAGTTTTCTGGTCAGAAAATTTGACTTTCTGTCATGATTACCGATGTGGATTACCTGTGCCCGCTCCTTTGGCACTAACTGCCTCGGACTCTGATTGGCTCCCTGACCCTATTTAAACCGACTCCTATCTGTCCCCTTTTGTCAGTACGTCTGCGAACCTCAATTAACAGCCTTTTTTGACCCTGACTCCCACCTGTTTTTTGCTCCCGTATGTCCCCTGGCTTCGACCCATTTTTGATCCGGACCACGTCTACTCTCCCGTCCCGGCTTTCGACCTTTTTTTGTCCCGACCACGTCTACTCTCCTTTCCCGGCTTACGACTCGCTTATGACCCTGACCACGTTTTTGCTCTCCTGTCCCAGTTTTCCATTCCTGACACCGTCATCGCTGGCCACGGAAGATCCACTTCCACATTCAGAGCGACTTGCTTCCCGCGTCCAGCAATGACCGGATCGTGGGCGCAACCCTTTCTCTTTCTTCCACTAAAACTTGTAAAAAACACAACGCAAGTGGGTCCGATCTCCGTTCTGGTCCTGACACTTTCTTGTGTAAATATTTTGTGTTCATATATTTTCAAATTCTCTTTCTTTTTACTTTATTTAATCTTTTATCTTCACAGTCAAAATGTGGAACTGGAGTGCCACACCCAATTTCACTGTCACAATATGTTCAACCCATTTTGTAACAATGATAATAAAGGTATATTCTATTCTATTTTATTATATTCTTATTAAAATAGGCAGTAAAATTGCTCGTAAAATCGTATTCATCATGAACGGTCTTTTGAGTGTTGTATAACGATAAGATCTTAATTGTTGTGATTTCTACTAAAGATTTTGAAGTTTGTATTTCTGTACTGTAGAACTGCAAGCCCAGGTGCACAAGCTGATTTACAGGAGATTATTGGGGGGCAAAGGGACTAACAAAAGGCGCTCCGCTCATTGGGGATATAGAAAAACGCAGAATGGAAAATTCTCACGGTTTGCAAAAAATAGATCAACGACAGATATATTTAAGCAGAAGATCAGGAAAAATAATCTAAAAGCTTTTGCTGTCGGCACAGTCCTTTACCACATGGTTCCAGATCACAGTCAGGTGCATGTGATGAGGAAAAGGTCTGGGGTCGTCCAGTTCATCTGCCTGTTGGCCCTTTTTTTAAAGGACAATGGCGTGCTGGATCCTAAAACTGTCATCACAACGTTTTTTCAGCAACCTGTCTATTTGCAGAATGACGTAACTTGTGCTTGCCACTCATTGTTTTGCTCGCAAACGGCATGTATACGAAGTTTTTTTTTTTTTTTCATTATTTTAACTCAAATGATTTCTCCAATCAGCGCCCAGGAAGCAGAAGCCAGTTCTCTGATTAATTTGCATATAGAAGCGCTTGTAAAGTGATGCCGTGATCCTGCCAAGCATGTATTTATGCGCTTGATAATGAAGTCATTCAGTGTCATAACGTATAAATACGTTTTCAGAAGTATTATCCCTGAGTGCCAAACCATAATAATGTTTTTTTTAATTGTTTTAATTTAGAAAAAAATAGAAACGTTTGACACTGCTAAAGGGTAAGTATCAAGCCTCTGGTAATAATTGTAGTGTGATAAATCTCTATTAGATGGCAGAAGTTCATTTAATGATAACCATAAAACCGGAGTTCTTTACCCGCCCGTCAAGGAAGGCCAACTTATTAGCGTTGCTTCCTGTATCTGGCGAATGAGAAGTTGTTTTTCTCTGAAGTTTTCTTGTTTTTCTCTGAAGTATTTTCAAGAACTCTCTTTTTCTAAACAGTTTTCAACTGCCGTTTAACAATGGTAAAAGCAAAATAACGTTTTTTTGTAATGAAATATTTCATTTGACACGTCCTAGACCCTCAAAAACAAGTCAAAATGGCAACACTTTGCCGGCTCTGTTTGTAAATAAAAAGTTCTGTCACGGTTGCTATGCTGCCCAATTGGCCCCGCCCATGGACACCAGCTGAAACGCGTTGACAGATTGCTCCCAGACTACTTAAACGCTGTCTGTGAGTCGCCTGGTGTCGGAGCGTCTGCGAAACTCCTGCTAAACTCTGTTTTGATACGTCAAGCCCTTTAAAAATCCCCGTTTTTTCCTGTGTTTTTGTTCTTGTTTTGCCAAACCTGTGAATCCCCGTTTTTGCCTGTGTTTTTTGCTCTTACTTTGCCAAGCCCTGTGAATCCCCGTTTTGCCTGTGTTTTTTGCTCGTTTTGCCAAACCCAGTGAATCTCTGTTTTTGGCTGTGTTTTGCTAATGTTTTGTTGTCACCCCGATTTGTTTGATTTTCACCACTTCCTCGTTCCGATCAATCTACTTCCGCGACCAACGATCCCCGGATCGAGTGTGCGCTCATTCCTCTTCTCCCCAATGAACTGTGAGTAACGTTACGCGAGTGGGTTCTGCTACCTGTTTCCCGTCCTGGTTCGTGACAAGTTCAGCTTCGAATGAGTCTATGGAACAGATCCAGAATCCTCCGAGGACGCAAAAGTCGAACTGAGAAATAGCGAGGGGATACTGTATAATGTCGCTTATTTTATGTACTCCCCTATATCCTTAGGACCTAAAACGAGTGCTAAAAGTTGACAGAGAATGGAAAAAGTTTAGCTTCTGTAGCGAAGACACGACACGATGACAAAGTGCTAGTCATAAACAACAACGATCTCTACAAAGAGCACTAATTCACAGAAACACTCAAAGTGGCACACTGTCGTTAAGTTGCCACATGGCGTTTTTAAAGATCCCCAATGGCTCTACCTCGAAAGTAAGTACAGCTACAGTAGAATGTATTTTTGATGCTTGCAAAAAACTTGGTGCGGATCAGTCTCTGTTCAAAAGGTATATCTCATACAATTTGTTTACCTCATACCCTGACGTTGGATTTTTTGTTATTGTCGACAAATGTTCCGTTTGTTCGCCCTCATTCTGACTTGCCGCTCGTAATCGGTGAAAAGGGGTTTGTCCCTCCCATCTGTGCTTCTGCAGGAAACACATTACAGTGATTCATTAAATTTGATGTGGTAATCAAATTTCAAAAAAAAGAATGCATAAAAAACATTAAATACAACGTCCGCTGTTCGCGGTTCACGGATGCCTTAACTGCCAGGGTCGGAGGGGCACCGCTTGCTTCTAAAATTAAACCTGACAAACGTATCTTCAAAAAGAGACCAAGATACAGTGATACCTGTATTCACGAATTTAATTGGTTCTGGGAGTAGCTTTGTAACTTGAAGCATTTGTAAGTAGAGGCACCTTTTGAATGTAAATGCGGTAATCTGTTCCAAGCCCCGCAAAAGTACAATATTTTTAATAAATCATAAAAGAGCATCAGGACACAGAACAAATATATGTTGAAATTCGATCACTGCACAATAAACACAAAACAGGAGGCACGTAATGTCAAGTCTCATAGGGCTGCACAGACCACAGATTATTGCAAACTACAGAGTATTGTTACACAATCTCCTTGGGATTACTAGTAGACCAGCATTTTCAGAGCGAAGGCTCCGGACAGGAACATAGGGGGTAATTAAATTCGAAAGATATGAGAGTGCAAGTCCAAGAATGATTTTTTTAAACAAAGAATAAAGGAAATAATACAAATATTAATTTCCCTTTTAACGTTCCTGGAAAAACTGATCCAATGACGTCCGCTTTTGACAAGGAAATGCGCAAGGCAGACGTAATCATAATAAGCCATGGAGCTACTTGTCAACAGTTTTTCCGGGGTATTTCTTTCCACGGATTCCGATACTTTATGGAAATTTCCAAAATTCTATTTGATAAGGGCTGTTGAAATGATGGCTGCATCCTCCTCCCTGTCGACACAAACGCTACCTTTCTATTGCTTCTTGATTTGTCTCAAAGGCCCTGTTTCTATCCTTGTCCACATTTTTTACATTTCATACAATAGATCCATTGCGAATGCCAGCTCATCGTAGCGGTACCAAACAGTTGACTGTTTACAAAGCCAGAAGGGGACACGAAGAGCATGCCGGGATTCCCGCTTACGCATGGGGTTGCCAGGTAGAACTCTGGCAGCGGTGAATGGCAGCGCTAATTATACTGTATTTCTGACCCCTGAACCTTCGTAACTGGAGGAAAATATTTTCCCATTCAGGTACATTGTAACCTGAAACTTTTGTATGTAGAAACATTCGTAAGTAGAGGTACCACCGTATACTGATACTCCAAATGATTCAAGTACAGTTTCAGTTTTACTTTGGGTGTACCTTTTGAGGGATTCAGGTAAAAATACCAGGTACCGTTTTATGGGATTAAAACTGAAATCCTTACTAGCATTTGTGCATAGTGCTTGCTCGTAATCAACTTTATAATCATATATAATTACTTCATTGATTAATCCAGGTAAATTATTCTCACTGTATCAACTACAGGGTGCGGACGTAATATTACGTAGTACAGTAGTATTACTATTTCAGAGAAGTAATATTTAGTACGTAGTTCCATAAATTGAGTAGTGTGCATTTAATCTCAATGAATAGAGTAATACCTCGCTATAATGCCGTTCATGTTTTCATCATGCACTGTGTTCTGCATTCTGATTGGCTAAACAGTCCAAAGAGTGTAAGTATTGTTAAAAGAACAAATTGTTATTGTTTCAAGGTAAAGTATACAGTCACTTGTATTTGTAAAATGAATGTTTGGGCCAGTAAAAGGTTTGGTTCTTTGATACCAGAGGTGGGTAGCCAAAATATTTTCCTCAAGTAAAAGTACTGTTACTTCATAGTAATATTACTTAGGTAGAAGTAAAAGTAGTCATCCAAATATTTACTTGAGTAAAAGTAAAAGCAAACTTGGTGAAAAGTTGTAGCAACGTTGTATTTATTGATTTTATTTAAAAAAAAAAATCAGATCCTCAAAGTATTAAGGTCAATCCAATCAATAAAAATATACATTTAAATTATAAATAGATTAAAAAAATCAACATAAATTCAAGTGCTTTAATCAAAAATAAAAAAAAAATAGGGCAAATGAAATAAACAAATGAAGCACATGTAGCACCAAGTAGCACATTTAAAGCCCCAATACTTATTTTAACCATCTCTGCAAGCAAAACAACAAGCTAGCCCATGAACTCCAACAAAGGAGACATTGCATACTGTACCTGGTGTTTGGCGAATATGCTTTTGATGTGAGGCCAGGGGTGCTCCTCCTCTTCTGTGTTTTCATAGTCGTAAACAAAGTTGAAGTTAGATATGGTAACGCTACGTTTGATTGGTTAAACATGGTAGAGCCTGGCGGAGTTCTGCGTCAACATAAATGTCCCTTAGCGGAGACAGACAGACGTGTACTTATGTGGAGGGGATTTATTAAGTAACGAAGTAACGACTTCAATGTAGCCTAATCCAGCGGAGTAAAAGTAGTGTTTTTTTCTTCACAAATATACTCAAGTTGTCATGGTTGCCATGGCGCCCAAATGGCCGCGCCCGTGTGTGTCAGGGTTCCCATGGTGCCCAATTGGCCCCACCCGTGTGGCGCCAGCTGCGGCTCGTTGAGAGATTGGATTTCATTCTATATTAAGCTCGGCGTTCTCTGGCTTCCTATGTCAGCCCGTCAAACGAACTTCTGCCCCACAAGACGTGGGTTCTGACTTGGTCCTTTTTTCCTGTTAATATTTCCAGTCCGGTATTGTTGCCGTTTATTTTTGTCCTGTTTAATTTTGGGGTCCAGTTTTATTTCCGTCTGTTTTTGTCCTGTTGTTATTTTCTCCAGTTTTTGTCCCCGTCTAGTTTCTCCTGTTTATTGTCGATATCCTGATTCATTATCTATCCTGTCTGTCCCGGTATCGACCCCATCTGTCCGATATCAACTCGGTCAATTGCAATCTATCTCGTCGGTCTCTGGCTTCCTGTCTTTCCACGCCAGACCGGCTGCCTAATGCGTATGACTCCCCATTTCCTGTAAAATAAAGGCTTGTGTGAGAACGTCACGCGATTGGGTTCTGATCCTGTTCTGGTTCTTGACACAAGTAAAAGTATAGGGATTTAAAAATACTCCTAGAAGTACATTTCCCAAAACTTACTCAAGTACATGTAACGGAGTAAATGTGCTCCTTTACTTCCCACCTCTGTTCAATACCAATGTATTGTAGAGTATGTCCTTGTATAGAAATAAACATGGATGATACTCTTTCACACCGGCGCTGGATCACTTTAACTTTGTTCTTTGGGAAGTAGCTTCCATGCTGAAAAAGCCTGGTAAACGAAGCATATTTATATTTAATTACAATATGTTCCTCGGGTGTATTATTGGTCTGATTAACAGGGGGTCTTTCATTTATGATATAAAGACCCACAATGTTTAGTCTTTATAAGGACAAGATTACATACAGCAGTCTGATTTATCTCCCGGTCGAACATATCACTGGCTTTAAACTTAACAGAAGCATCATACATATTTCTTATGGTACTTAGTTTCATCGAGTTTGAATAAATAAAGCATTATTCTTTGAAAGGCTACGGAAACTAACTTTGCTTCCATGCTGAGAAAAGGGGCTATATTTTCTTCACCCAAAAAAAAAAAAAACAGTCTTTATTTATTTGACGCTGAAAGCAAACGTCATCCCCCTCTATGCTTAAAATAAGCAGCATACTTCTTACCGGTGTCTTTTTCATAATTGTATTCAGCTCAGAGAGGGAAGAAAATATTTTGATGTAGTTTATCCGTATTCCTCGTCACATAAACCGGCAAAAAGCGACTTAATGTCTTAAGTGATTTATGGAGGTTTATGGTATCCTTAGGGTGTCACCTGCCCACTGCCTGTAGATAGCTGGGATGGGCTCCAGCACCCCCGCGACCCTACTGAGGAGAAGCGGTGCAGATAATGGATGGATGGGGAGATATATATATATATATATATATATATATATATATATATATATATATATATATATATATATATATATATATATATATATATATCTCATCTCATCAGCTACATCGCTTATCATCAGTAGGGTCGCGGGGGTGCTGGAGCCCATCCCAGCAATCATCGGGCAGTGGGCAGGGGACACCCTGAACTGGTTGCCAGCCAGTCGCAGGGCACACAGGGACAGACAACTCGCTCGCTCGTTCACACATAGGGACAATTTGGACCGGCCAATCCACCTGAAATGTCTTTGGAATGTGGGAGGAAACCGGAGTGCCCGGAGGAAACCCACGCAAGCACGGGGAGAACATACAAACTCCGCAAAGGAAGTCCGAAAGCTGGATTTGAACCCACACAGGAGGTTCCCAAGACCTTAGAACTGTGCCGCACACGCGCTAACCACTGCGCCGCCGTGCTGCCCATATATATATATATATATATATATATATATATATATATATATATATATATATATATATATATATATATATATATATATATATATATATATATATATATATATATATATATATATATATATATATATATACTTTAAAAACAATATTCAACTCATACAAAAATTCCATTAAGGTCAGATCCCTTTTGTATGTACCCTGTTGATCCTTAAAACGGCAACTTCAAGTAAATTGTGTATTTTACAAGGGGGCACATTATCAAAAGTAATCCAAACCTAACCCCCCAACCTCCTGATCTCAAATCCTAACCCTGAAGCCCTTACCCTCTAAGCCCCTAAAACTACTAAAGCCCATAACCCTCTAACCCAGGGTTCAGGAACCTTTTTGACTCAAAGAGCCAAGACAGTCAAATATTTTGTTTTGATTTTTCTCCTTGAGAAGCAAACCAACCCCGCTTTCCAGAAAAAAAACTAATTCTTAAGTCTATTTGTTTTCACTGTGTGACGTTTGATGGGCGAGAGAGAGAGGAGTGTGCTATATGTGCAAGTATCAACCCACCCCTACCATTCACCCAATATACATCTTCTGGGTGCTTGGTTGGAGTTTTCGGCCATTTGCAGTTTGTTCAGTGGGTTTTCATCAAACAGTGTCTTACCAGTGAACATACATGAATTAAAGAGGTCCTATATACTGGATCCCGTGCAGCCAAAACAGGGTCTGTTGATGTAACACCATGACTATAAACTGTAATTAAGACTGCCCAATTTATTCAAGACTAAACCAAACAGCTACTGCGTAGCTTTGGCTTCACATATACAGTGGTACTTTAACGTGCGAATGTAACTGATTCTAGGGGTAGCTTCGTTACCTGAGAACTTTGTAAGTAGGGATGTCTTTTATAGGAAAATGCACTAATCTGTTCCAAGCCCTGCAAAAGTACAGTATGATGTATTTTTTTAAATCAATCATAAAAGAGCATCAAATACAAAGTAAACATTATATTACTATGCATCAAACATAAAAGGAAAGAAACTTAATGTACCCCAAATAATAATAATAATAATAATAATAATGATAATAATAAGTATAATATATATGAATATTCATTTACATTTTTGCCCTGCATTTATTGAAAAACTGATCCAAAGACGTCTGATTTTGCCGGCTTTTGACAATTCTTCGGAGATATGCGAGGTAGACCAGCTCAGTAGCCTAGATGGTAAGGCGCCCGCTTTGAGACTGGGAGGTCGGTGGTTCGCGCCCCGGCCGAGTCATTCCTAAGACTTAAAAAGTGGTCGGCGGCGCCCTCTGTTGGCTGCGGCTGCATCGGCTCGCTACAACGGGTCAGGTGCAATCAACATTTCGTTCTGTGTACATTGTTACACAGAATGACAATACAAGGAAATTATTATTATTATTATTATTATTAGACGCAATGAGGCAGACGGAGCAAGGCAGATGTCATCACAATGAGCGATAGCTTGACCTCTTAACACGTTTTCTGGGAGATTCCTTTCTTTCCACAACTTTCAAATGTTCAAGTCATGTTTGTAACTGCAGGCAAACTTCATAACTAGAGGCAATATTTTCCCATTCAGGTACTTCGTAATCTGAAACTTTCGTAAGTAAATTCGAACCATAAAGAGAGAAGATTAACATGGCTCTCATTTTGTCTCGTACCTAGATGTACTCATAAAAAAGCCATACATTGTTCTCAAGCCTACAATCCTGACCCTAACCCCCTATCCCTACTCTCAAATCCTAACCTCTCTAATGTTAATACATCTAACCCATGACACTGTTTGAGCTACTAAACCCCGACAGTTCATATGCGCGTTTACCAAACCCTACTTTAGTGAAAACAAAATCTGATTTAGAATCAGATTAAAAACATCATTTTACTCTCAGATCTAAGAGTACTTAGGCCAAGATGACTGTGTCCTCTCTTTGGCATACGGAAATGATGAGTTGGCGTCTGTTAACAACTGCAGCTGAGTTTCTACCGAACCCCTAAACCTCGTTCCCCGAACTCCTAGGGTCCGATCAAACCCAGGTTAAGAACCACTGATCCAACCCTACCCGTACACAAATCTCACCCCAAGCCTAACTCTACCCAAACCCTCTTAGCCAACCCTACCTTCTAATCCTAATCCTGTCCCTACCTGAACTGCACTCAACCCATAAATCTACACTTATCTTCTAAATCCTGACCCCTTCCTAACCTTCAAAACATAACTATTGGTCAATCAAAACAAATCATTTTCAGTTACCAAAGTCCCTTATATAATAATATAACCCCGACAATCTCAAGACTAAAATATGATAATATGATAATATAATATTTCAAACTGTTATTCCTGTCATGATTATTGAATCGGGGCACCAGTGGCTGCCCCGTTGGCGTCAACAGCCACGGGAGCTCATTGGCTATTGGATTTTTTTAAAACTCCCGTCTTCCGAAAAGAACTTGTCAGACCGTCTGCGAACCTATGCTCTCAGCTAGGCAAGCTTTTGTACTCCCCATCTCTATCCTGCCCTGTTTCCTGCCTGATACCTGTTACCGACCTCTTTTCTGGACCTGTTTCTGTTTTTGCTCCTCCGCCCCGGCCATCGACCTGTTTTTCCCGCTGCCAACGACTACCCTCGCTCGACACGGAAGTGCCACTTCCGCGTTCCTGCTATCTGCTACCCGTGACCGCCGATCATCGGATTGTGGATGCAAGCACTGTCCTCTTTCTTGATAAAAACTGAGTAACACGAACGCAATTGGGTCCCGTCTCCTTTCCTGATGCGTGACAATTCCTCTGCATTAATCAATGAGTCCATCCCACAACTAATAAATATATCGCCTGCATAAGTATATGTGAATGCTACACATAAAGATTGACAAATGTCCGGCCAGGCTGTTTGTAGGACTTGCTGCTAATGTGTGTACATTGACGTTGGGAGTTAGCGTGAGGAGATTGATATCGAATGGCAATCCGGTAGAAATAGTGCCGGCCAGATAACAGGATATAGCATGAGGGATGGGGAAGGGAGCAAAACAGGTACCTACCACAAGTCAAGCGCAGGGAGAAACTTGAGGTGTCTGAGTGAAAGAAAAAGAGAAAAAGCAAAGAGAGATTGGGTGATGAGAGAGTATTAGTGTGAGGAAAAGAGGGAGGAAGAAGGAGGTGCGATCGAGTCCCAGAACAAAAAGAAAACACAAAATATATGGATGGAGGGAAGAGGAAAACCTGCAGCTTGAGGGTTGTGTGCAGACCGTGAAAGAGCTACAGTGCCCCCTGAAGGCCAACCGCGGTAGCCTCCAGACTGCAAAAAAAGGTTGGGGAGTTGGAGGAAAGGAGGGACTTCACAGCATTGCCTGTGAAAATGAAAACATCACACCATCACCTGGATGTTGCTAATAGACAATGAGCAAAATGGAGGGCCATTTATTCCCTGCCAGATTTATTGTGGAGCTGCCGCGTGACCCATCAGGCTGCAGGTGCAGTCATAAGGGTGGGCGGATTGATCCAAATATCGATATCAACGATATTGAGTGTAACCCCTGTGAAAAGCGTGTTAGAAATGAATGGATAAAAGGATACAATTAATAAAATTTGGTAGGAAACACATTGTAGCAAATATTTGATCATATGACTAAATTATCATTTTAAATAAACTACCATAGATTCCGGACTATAAGCCGTTACTTTTTTCCCAAACGTTCAACCCTGCGGCTTATTTAGTGATGTGGCCAATTTATGTAATTTTTCTAACGGCCGCCAAAGGGTACAAAAGGTAAGATTTAGACCGGTGGAATATATGCGCCGAGGAAGACTGCAACTTCTTGGCTTGTGCATAAATTAAATTAGCGTAAACATACCCTCATCATGCAAAATGCAAAAAAAAAGGCACATCAAAAAATCCACCATCACCAAAGGGTTCCGAAAAGCCGGTCTGCTGCGTGACGGAGAGGAGGGCACAGAATCAGGAGTGGATGGGAGTTCCAGCGACAGTGACAGCCCGAGTGAGGCTGCGGGAGCGTGCGACGACGTCTATATGACAAAGTTTATTTCCGACACTGAGGAAGACGACTTTGATGGCTTCAGTTCTAAGTAAGAAGATGAGGACGGTTTACCGTGATTTTTACAAGTACGGTATGTTTTTTTACCAGACCCGTTTACTGTGTTGCGAGCGTGTTGCTAGCGTGTTGCTACCATTAACTGCCCTGTAACAGGCACCGTTTGGGATGAAAGTTATATTATTATTATTAAAGCTTTGAAAACTCTCTCGGTGTACCGTCTTTCTTTGTAAATATGTGTAACCGTGTATAATATGCATTTGCAACTGTATATTTTTGTAATGTGTTTATTTTAGAGACTTATTCTGATATGTTTTGCACGGGCGAATGAAAAAGAAGGGGCGGAACAAACGGGGATGACGGGAAGTGGGGTAAAGGTAAGACCTGTTTGTGGACGCGGCGGACAATAGTGGATATATATTTTTCCCACCCTTACCTTTGGAAATATACACTTTTTTCCTTGGATTACTTTCAACAGGTCCCAGACTCTGCAGGTCTGCGTCAAACCTTAAGTACCGGTATCATTTTCCGTTTATTTTGCCGGCTGTGATTTTTGGACTGTGTACTTTAATGAAGGACATTCAGTTTCAATTGCGGGACTTAAAGTCGGGTTTGGGTTAATTTTGTGTTTGTGTTACATTTTTTTAATGTGGGCGCGTGCGGCTTATATACAGGTGTGGCTTGTGTAAGTACAAAATCGGTTTTCCTCTTAAAATGTGGTGGGTGCGGCTTATAATCAGGTGCGCTCTATAGTCCGGAATTTACGGTAGTTTAATTAGAGAGGCCCTTTAACTCTGAAAAGACCGAAATGATAGTTATTGGTCCATCTAAATGCCGTGACGTGTTCTTAAAAAACGCTCCGAACATTTAAAAATGTAATATCACTCAGAGTAAGTCAGTCAAAAATGTAGGTGACATATTTGACCCAAGTTTTGTCCTTACAAACACACGTTAAGAATATTACTAGACCAGCTTTCCTCCATCTTCGCAACATTGCTAAAATTCACCGTATGCTGTCTCAGTCGGATGCGGGAACTACAATTTATGCGTTTGTTACCTCCCATCTCGATTACTGTAATGCACTACTCTCCGGTCTCCCGAAGTCCAGAATCAAGAGCCTTCAGCCGGTACAAAATCTTGTAGAGAGGCTTTTAACGAAGACAAGAAAGTTTGATCACATTACCCCGATTTTAGCTAACCTGCATTGGCTCCCTGTTAGCTTAAGATGTGACTTTAAGGTTCTGTTTGTAGTATACAAAATCATGCATGGACTTGCTCCCTCATATCTTTCTGATTTATTTCCCCCTAAGTTCCGGACTGGATCCTTTGCTCGGAAAATGATGGTCTACTAGTGATCCCCAGAGCCAAGAAGAGATCCACAGGTTCGAGAAAGTTCTGTAGTGGAATAAATTGGCCGCTTCACTGAATAAGCCGCAGGGCTGAACATTTGGGAAAAAGGTAGCGGCTAATAGTCCGGAATTTACGGTAGTTTAACTTCCCGAGAATGTATTTGGATTAGATCGATATTATTATCTTGAGATGAATACTGTGTTCTTATCACAACTAACACTATAATGTTGTTGGTCATGTGTTGTAATGTTATGCATGAATTATAACTTTCACATTTCATCCAATTGTGTTTACACTTTTTTTGCACTACTGACTTTATTTTCAAAATACTATGCAGATATTTTAATTCACTTATTAACATTGTTATACAGTATTATATTTGTATTTTGGTTGGCAAGCGTGAACGCATCGAAGTGGCATTCAACAGTTCCTCGGACGGCCCTCGGAGTTGAAATTGGCGCTAACTCCGCAGCCCCAAGGTCAATCAGCGCATCACATCCCGCGTGTTACCATGAGAACAAGAGTCCTGCCGCTCTCATTTATATTCACAGTCACACGGATGTACATTTGCAATATCAATTAAATGTCATTTCCGCGTTGTCGGCGCAAGGAAAAACAGCGATGAGGTGATTACAAAGCATCTGCGGAAGATCCTAATTCCATTTCAACTTAACGTGCTATGGATTCTCCGGGCATGAATTGAGGAAAATGTGTCGGCATTTGCTCGTTTGGTTTTGACAGGAACATACAGTTGACCCTCGGGATACGTCATATATCTGCTTGGTGAAAATACTATGCTAATGCGTAGCTAACAGTGGTGGGACCTAACATGACTATGTTCCTTGAATGCAATTTCTGTTCAGTAACGAGTACTTTGACAACAAGATATTTCACTGCGTTCGTTACTACATGACTATCTAAATGCAGATCATGAATTAGAGTGACTCTGATTATTGAGTACTCTTGCCTTACAGTACTAAAGTTATCAGGAGTTAAATCTGAAGGATGTATAGAATTACACTTAGAATACAATTTAATACCTGAGTATGAGGCCACTGAATTTCTCCTTATGTAGATATTCTCCAACTGTATATACCATATTTTCCATATTAAGTTTTGAGTGATGTGCCTACCGCGAGTCATATATATATATATATATATATATATATATATATATATATATATATATATATATATATATATATATATATATATATATATATATATATATATATATATATATATATATATATATATATATATATATATATATATATATATATGTCATGGTTGCCTTGACACCCAATTGTGTGTGTCACGGTTGCCATGGTGTCTAATGGGCCCCGCCTTTGTGGCACCAGCTGCGGCTCGTTGAGAGATTGGCTTTCTGTCTATATTAAGCTCAGGACTCTCTTGCTTCCTTTGTCAGCCCGTCAACGAACCTCTGCTGCGCAAGATGTGGGTTCTGACTCGGTTTTCCTTTTGGATTTTATTGTCCGGTATTGTTCCCGTTTACAGGGAGTGCAGAATTATTAGGCAAATGAGTATTTTGACCACATCATCCTCTTTATGCATGTTGTCTTACTCCAAGCTGTATAGGCTCGAATGCCTACTACCAATTAAGCATATCAGGTGATGTGCATCTCTGTAATGAGAAGGGGTGTGGTCTAATGACATCAACACCCTATATCAGGTGTGCATAATTATTAGGCAACTTCCTTTCCTTTGGCAAAATGGGTCAGAAGAGGGACTTGACAGGCTCTGAAAAGTCAAAAATAGTGAGATATCTTGCAGAGGGATGCAGCACTCTTAAAATTGCCAAGCTTCTGAAGCGTGATCATCGAACAATCAAGCGTTACATTCAAAATAGTCAACAGGGTCGCAAGAAGCGTGTAGAAAAACCAAGGCGCAAAATAACTGCCCGTGAACTGAGAAAAGTCAAGCGTACAGCTGCCAAGATGCCACTTGCCACCAGTTTTGCCATATTTCAGAGCTGCAACATCACTGGAGTGCCCAAAAGCACAAGGTGTGCAATACTCAGAGACATGGCCAAGGTAAGAAAGGCTGAAAAACGACGACCACTGAACAAGACACACAAGCTGAAACGTCAAGACTGGGCCAAGAAAAATCTCAAGACGGATTTTTCTAAGGTTTTATGGACTGATGAAATGAGAGTGAGTCTTGATGGGCCAGATGGATGGGCCCGTGGCTGGATCGGTAAAGGGCAGAGAGCTCCAGTCCGCCTCAGACGCCAGCAAGGTGGAGGTGGGGTACTGGTATGGGCTGGTATCATCAAAGATGAGCTTGTGGGGCCTTTTCGGGTTGAGGATGGACTCAAGCTCAACTCCCAGTCCTACTGCCAGTTTCTGGAAGACACCTTCTTCAAGCAGTGGTACAGGAAGAAGTCCGCATCCTTCAAGAAAAACATGATTTTCATGCAGGACAACGCTCCATCACACGCATCCAAGTACTCCACAGCGTGGCTGGCAAGAAAGGGTCTAAAAGAAGAAAATCTAATGACATGGCCTCCTTGTTCACCTGATCTGAACCCCATAGAGAACCTGTGGTCCCTCATCAAATGTGAGATTTACAAGGAGGGAAAACAGTACACCTCTCTGAAAAGTGTCTGGGAGGCTGTGGTTGCTGCTGCACGCAATGTTGATCGTGAACAGATCAAAGCACTGACAGAATCCATGGATGGCAGGCTTTTGAGTGTCCTTGCAAAGAAAGGTGGCTATATTGGTCACTGATTTGTTTTTGTTTTGTTTTTGAATGTCAGAAATGTATATTTGTGAATGTTGAGCTGTTATATTGGTTTCCCTGATGAAAATAAATAATTGAAATGGGTATACATTTGTTTTTTGTTAAGTTGCCTTATAATTATGCACAGTAAGTCACCTGCACACACAGATATCCTCCTAAAATAGCTAAAACTAAAAAAGCCCCACTCCAACTTCCAAAATATTCAGCTTTGATATTAATGAGACTTTTGGGTTCATTAAGAACATGGTTGTTGTTCAATAATAAAATTAATCCTCAAAAATACAACTTGCCTAATAATTCTGCACTCCCTGTATTTTGTCCTGTTTAATTTCGGTTTCCAGTTGTGTTTCCGTCTACTTTTGTCCTGTTTATTATTTTCTCAAGTTTCCGTTCCCGTCTAGTTCCTCCTGTTAATTTTTTATATCCGGATTCGTTATCTTGTCCGTCCCTTTCTGTCCGGTATGGACGCCATCCGTCCGATATCAACTCGGGCAATTGGAATCGATCTTGTCGGTCTCAGGCTTCCTGTCTTTCCACGCCAGACCGGCTGCCTAACGTGCAAGACTCCCCATTTCCCGTAAAATAAAAGGCTTGTGTGAGAACGTCACGCGTTTGGGTCCTGATCCTGTTCTGGTTCTTGGCATATATATATCATATAAAAACACTTGCGCGCCATTCACATCATAATGACGTGCCTCACTTTTGACGACAATGAAGCATTTAGCTTTGATAGATATTTTCAATTTACTCCAAAGAGATTTTTATACAAGGTGCAAGTGATCTTTGTTTTACTCTTGTAATAAGTTCCCTAAAACTGAGAAACAAAGTATTTTTAGTATCATTTGCGCAAGTGGCATATGCCAAAGCAGGGGCCATTTGATTTTTATTTTATTTTAATATATTTTTTTAATTGCCTTTCAAGATGAAATGTGTTTTTGGTGTTGGGTTTTACTAAATAAATTCAAAATGCTGTAAAGAGGGGCCCAAAAAAAACTTTAAGCTTATTCTATTGCTCAAAGTGAAATCGTTTTAAGGTGGGTTGCCATAACCTGGGGGTCTACTCTATTACATGTGATGTTAAAATCCACTAGTTGATATTGACGTATTAGTTGTGAAGCTAAATGTTCAAGGTTCAAGGTTTACCTACACAATTCAGTGACATCTAGTGGTCATATATCGCACGGTGTCCCCCTATAAGAGTTAAATGAACAGGTTTGTAAATAGTAGTCAAATATTCTAATGATAAATTAAACTGAAATCGTTGTATTGTGGGGTTGCCATAACCTGGGGGTCTATTCTATTAACTGTGATGTAAAAATCCACTAGTTGATATTGATTAATAGCGAAAGCTCGATGGTCAGTCATAGGCAGAAAAAGCTGAGATGTTTCAGCAATGCAGCATAAGGACGAGTGAGGGAGAAAAATGAAAGCGCAAGAGAACATTGTGCTACCTTGAGAAACTGCACGTAGTTCAGGTGGAGTAATATTCAGACACATTTTAACATTAATGCGTAGTTTGGGGGCAGAGTCGGAACGGATCAAATTAAAATTTTATATCAAGCTGGCTCTACAAAATCCGTAACAAGCATAAGTGTACTATCCATTATTACAGTGGGAAGAGAAAAGACAAGGGAAGCTGCTGTTAATGCTGGAAAACTCCAAATGTTGCAAACAAATCAGTAAACCACAAAACATAATATGTTTGCATTAGGTATCGTTTTTTAGGCGCTTGTATCGGGGCATTATCAGACTATATTTACACTTAACTGAATTTATTCAGCACTTAAAACAACCATAATTGCGCTACAAGTGGCTGTACAAGTATTTCAATTGGGGTAAATAAAATAACACAAACTGAAAGTGCTTAAAATGTCAAGAACCAGAAAGGGTTTAGGACCCAAATGCGTGACGTTCTCACACAAGCCTTTTATTTTATGGGAAATGGGGAGTCATGCACGTTAGGCAGCGGTCTGGCGTGGAAAGACAGGAAGCCAGAGACCGACGAGATCGATTCCAATTCCTCGAGTTGATATCGGACATATGGGGTCGATACCGGACAGGACGGGACAGACAGGATAGATAATGAATCAGGATATCAAAAATAAACAGGAGAAACTAGACGGGAACGAAAACTGGAGAAAATGATAAACAGGACAAAAATGGACGGAAGCAAAACTGGAAAACGAAATTAAACAGGACAAAATAAACGGGAACAATACCGGACAGGAAAATCCAACAGGAAAACAGGACTGAATCAGAACCCATGTCTTGCGGGGCAGAAGGTCGTTGACGGGCTGACCAGGGAAGAGTGACAGTGCTGAGCTTAAAATAGACAGAAAGCCAATCAGGAGCCGCAGCTGGCGCCACACGGGCGGGGCCAATTGGGCGCCATGGCAACCGTGGCATAAAAGCCATTGTGTATTATTTAGCGTCTCCTAGTGGTAAAAAATTGCCAATTGTTATAATAAGAAACAATACAGATTTCAATTAAAAGCAAAACAACATGAATTATCATATGAACATGCGTTTTAAAAAAAATACTCATTAGTCAAAAATATTTACGTTTTGTGGGTTGACCCAATAAATGGGGTAGCAGGATCTGAGGCAGGGGTGCTTAAGGTAAGTATATTTTATAACACAACCAGGAACAAAGAAACAAAGAAACAGGGAGTCAAAAAAACAAATTATATGTCCAAAATAAAAACAAACGTGACAATGGTCATACCACTAACACAGAATTCTGAGACAGAAAACACAAGGAACAAAGAAACAAACAAACAGGGTTGGGTAGGGTTACTTTAACTGGATTACTTTCAATTACTTTTGGATCATTCCAATACCAAATATGTTAATAAAAGACAAAATAAACTAAATATGAATAAAATGATGACTCACAACACGTGGTAAGCTTTCTCTCCTGGCTTTGATCTCTTTGATCTCCGGCAAAACTAACATCAAATGTGAAAGAAACAAAATGAAAATAAATCCAAACAGCTTGCCAACATCATTTTTGCTGTTCCATGTATTCCATTACTACCCAAGCATGCACACAATTTAGTAATTGTATTCATATTTAGTTTCTTTTGTCTTTTTTTAGCATATTTGGTATTGGAGTAACCCAAAAGTAATTGAAAGTAATCCAGTTAAAGTAACCCTAACCAACCCTGCAAACAAACAAGTGGGCACTAAACTACTAACAAAATGCCAAAGCATGAAATGAGAACAAAAAAAACCTGATGTACCATAGTAAAGGCAAATGCAACGAACAAAGTAACAAACAATACAAAGTAGGCGCAAATGTCCAAATCAGAAACAAGAAACAAAAATCAAAATCTGATGTAGCTTTTTATGAAGGGGCGATGCTACTTTGCAGGGTTTCACTTTTGTCTTTGGTTCGATTCCCCCAATAACTGCGATAACCGATGTGCTACTGCATACTATACTTCTGCTGAGTCGACCGGGAGAGGCTCAGCTTCCAGGGACCGGGAACAGAATAAGCGTTTCTGAAAAGGGACGGATGAATGACTCTGTTAACGCGTCTTACACGTCTTCTTACACGTCGTTCTCAATACTCTTGTGGGATTTCCCGCTAAGACGGTCCTGACACGCAAATTCTCCTTTAACGCGAATCTTTTTTTCCCCGTTTTAGTCGATATGTATCCGATAATGCTCTTTTAATGTCTGTACACTCACGAATAGCCCAAAAGAATAGATTTCAATCAATACATGATGCAAATATGAACCCTTAGTCATGGGTAGAAAGCATGTGTTTCGTAGGGAGGGTCAGGCCGTCCGACAGTTTGAATCCAGCTTGTGAGAGAAGCACAGGAGAAAAACAAGCAGAAGGTTAAGATATGTCGACTGGGTGTCGCCAATGCCAGTCGACACTCGCAAAACAACTGGAGCTGTATTTTACTTTCTCTCTCATGTTCTCTATCTGTCTTTCTCTCTTCTCTCATTTGGATCTTTTCCCCCTTTTATATTTCTTGCTCTTTCTCTCTTTGGCTCTACTCTTTCTTTTAGTCCTCTTTCTCTCTTTTCTCAGTTTTTCTGTCTTTCTCTATTTTCTTGGTTTTTCTCTCTTTCTCTATTTTCTCTGTTTCTCTTTCTCTCTCTATTTTCTCTGTTTTTCTCCCTCTCTAGCTCACCTCTCTTTATTATTTCTAGTCCTCCCTCTTTGTCTATTTTTCTTTATCTATACTTTTTACTCTTTTTATATTATATTCCCTTCCTTCCTTCCTTCCCTCCTTCCTTCCTTTCTTTCTTGATTTTTTTCTTTCTCTATTTCTTGATTGTATTCTTGCTTTCTGTCTTCTTTCTTGATTGTATTCTTCCTTTCTGTCTTCTTTCTTGATTGTATTCTTCCTTTCTTTCTTCTTTCTTGATTGTAGTCTTTCTGTCTTTTTTCTCCCTTTCATTATTTATTCCTCCCCTATATTCTTTCTTTCTCCTTTCTTCGTTGTTCCCTCTTTATTTTTCTCTTGTACTCTCGTTTTCTCGCTTGCTTTTTCTCTCACTCTTTGTTTCTTGTTGATATGTGATATTTTTTAAGATGCTGGTACAAATTACTCGTGTTTCCTCTGGACTTAGCAACTTTGCGAAAGTAAATTCTGAAACGGGCGTTTTCTTCTGTTCCATGTCCGCTTCGTCAAAACCAAACAAGTGATGTACCGCCCTTCTTCGGTGCAAGCTTTTTTTCCTTCTCGTTTGTTGACTCTGTGACTATGTTTACGGAGTCTGCCATGACACTCAATGAGCTCACACGGTGGGTGTGGTAGAGCGTGGTGCTTGCACGCGTTTATTGGCTTGTGCTTTTATTAAAACTTGCCTGTGATTGGTCAGCACTTTTAAAACTCGAACAGTAACAATTGTGGTTGGCCAAAACTCCATCACTCGCTACAAAACCTTGAAAAAACGCAGTTCAACGTTCAAGCTTCTGACTTCGACTTCGGACTGCGACCCCCCTCCCGCTTTCTTCTTCTTCACCGCCCCCCATATCTTTCCACCACACCCAAGGGGGCGGTACCGCCCACTTTGGGAACCACTGCTTTACAACCTTTCTCTCTTATTTTCTTTCTCTGTCGTTAATCTGATAGTCCGGCCCCCATGAGATGGTTTTATCTACCCTGTGTTCCACGAGCTAAGATAAGTTTGACACCCCTGCCTTAGATACTGTTCGATTACCATGCACACAGACGTACTATTTCAATTTATACTCCGAGCTCAGAATATCCACAACAAGGAATTCTCATTCTGGATTATATAACCATCTGTCCGGCATGCGGAATGTTTGTATTTTTCCCTCTGCTCCTGCTGTATTGTATTTTTCTTGCTGCTTCTGTTCTTGGTATTTTCAACCTATTAAATGCCAACAGTTGTATGTTACTGCTGTAAAAACATGGTGTCTATAGGGGACAGTATGTTTGTAGGTTGGGTCATTGTGTGATTATAACGTAGATGCTGTCAGTTACTATGCAGTTCTGTGTTCTTAGTGATCTCAGATGTATTTGCAATGTCCCTTAAGATGCTAACATATGTGAACTGTTTATCTAATACAGCTCGCTAAGCCTAGGTTTTACCCGGTTTACAACAAAGTATAACAGAAAGAACAGAAACCAGAAAAAAATACTCAACACAAGGTAACAATGTGAAGAATGGATGTATTCAACAGGAGTAAACAATAAGAAATTGGAACATCAACGAACCAAGTAAACTTAGGACTAGGTCAAAGGACTTCGTGGAAGTATGCCCAAGTGAATAATGTTATAAAACATCTAAGACATTTTAAAATGTTTCCAGTACTATAAAATGAAAGGAGATTTGGCATCAATCATGTATTTTGCAGAAGAAAGAAATTATTTTTAGATCTTGAGTATATTACAAATATTTGTTTTTGAGACAAATCGTACCTCACATTGTCCAGAATATTCTGTTTCTGTAATAAAGACCTTAAAGGAACTGCTGAAATCCAGTTGTCACGAAACGGAACGGGACTGTCTTGAAACGGGTCAGGAAGCAGGAAGTAGGAACTCATTTGCGTAGACGATCTGTCACTTCAATTGGGAAAGAAAAGTTGTCCAACACACAAACGGACCAAAAACAAAACAAAAAAGCTCAAACGCAGGCAGATTTACAGACTAGGCATTTAACAGGGTTAAACAGAACTTGCCGGAATTACACAGAATGTTACACCGAAGTGCAACAAAGTCCAACAAGCACATCAAGCATAAACAGGTTCAAACAAGTGTAAACAACGATCTGGCCAAGGGCAGTTCCAAAAGACAAGTTTAAGTACCCATAGGAGGAATCAGGAAATGCAGGTCAGCCGGTGTCAAGGGGCGGGGCCAGCTGGGCGCCATGACAACCGTGCAGGACATGACACCAGTGCTCATTTCACCCGCCACAACCTAGATGTTAAACAAACATGTGGAGGAACAAAAGTCATTCCTCTTCAACAGAGAGACTACAAAAAGTATTTGCAAGGTTCGTACACCTTTTTCATGGTCCAATTCAAGCACTTTCTAAGCCATTTTTCCAAAGTTTCCAGTACCATTAAAAGAAAAAAACCTGGTGTGATTTTCCAGGTCCACAAATATATGTGTTTTACATACTGTATGTGATTTTTAAGGACAAATGTCCCCCAATTTAGACGTTGGGTAAAATTTACAGTAATTTCTAGCTTACATTTTCAGTTGCAGCAAGTTTTTCCCAATACTATTTACCACTTGGAAATGCTAACTTCATTTTTTTGCATGGCTCATAATAAATGTCCACAATCATTGCACTAATACACATGATGTAGTGCCCTGCTTAGGTGTAGAATGTACTTGTCCTCTTGGGCACTTCAAAGGACAATGCCTTACAAAATAATGCCAGCTGCCGTCAAGGGAAAAAATACAATGGCAAAGTGAAGCCACCAGAGAGCATTGTCAGCGTCCTTTTTAAGCAGACCCGTTGAGAAACATGGCAACAAGTTCAAGCACTTTACAAGTAATTCGCCCAATCCTAGTAAACACAACATTAAAATTCAAGCATACTCAAGTATTTCAAGCTCCCGTACGAACCCTGCTCATTTCCTTAATCATTCGATATTGGCTGGTAAAGTATTCCATGGTCTTTTATGAAGAATTAGCAGAGATCAAGTGGACAATTCCCAGACCAGACCTGCGACTTGAACTTGTCCTAGGGCGATCCTCGCATTGATCTACCCCAGAAGGCATTGCTCAGCAAATAGAGAGCAGCGGCTAAACGGTCATGCATTTATTCATTCTTGTGCTGACCCTTCGTCAGTCACAGACGTGATTAGAAAGGAAGTTTAAAGGTGGATGTGAAACATAAACGGTGATAGGGTTTTACGGTCAGGATTTTGAGGCCAATCACCGATAAATGATTTGGGAAAGAAATGTTCAGTGAGCCAATCAGAAGATGGACAAACAGAGGTTTATTCAAATGTATATCCTTTTGATTGATATTACACTCGACCTGAATTCACTATTCCCAAAATAGTTCTTTTTTTCTTCTTCTTTTATATATAATAGGAATGTTTACAATGAAAAATCACAAATATTAAAAAAAGGAAGAAAAATGGAGATATACTGTATCCAATTACATTAGTTTACTCGAACTGGGTTTACGAAAATGATTTGATAAATAATGACCCGATTTTGATCTGTGTTATATTGTCTCATCTCATCTGATCTCATTAGCTGCACCGCTTATCCTCAGTAGGGTCGCGGGGGTGCTGGAGCCCATCCCAGCAATCATCGGGCAGTGGGCAGGGGAGCCCATCCCAGCAATCATCGGGCACTGGGCAGGGGATATTGTTTACAACATAAAATCGAAAATTGAAAATATATCAGGTTTTTCTCAATCGTTTTATGAGAAAATAATTTAAATCATGTGTTTTGTCCTCTCTTTATATGTCATAAATGTCATGGTTCCCATGGTGCCCAATTAGCCCCGACTGTGTGTGTCACGGTTGCCATGGTGCCCAATTGGCTCCGCCCGTGTGGCGCCAGCTGCGGCTTGTTGAGTGATTGAGTTTCTGTCTAGATAAAACGCTCTCTTGTTTCGGTTGTCAGCCCGTCAAACAAACTTCTGCCCCACAAGACGTGGATTCTGACTTGGTCCTGTTTTCCTGTTGAGATCTTCAGTCCGGTATTGTTCCCGTTTATTTTTGTCCTGTTTAATCTCGGGTTCCAGTTTTCGTTCCCGTCTAGTTTCTCCTGTTGGTTATTGATATCCTGATTTGTTGTCAATCCTCTCTGTCCCTTCCTGTCCTGTATCGACCCCATCTGTCCGATATCATCTCGGGCAATTGGAATCGGTCTCGTCTGTCTCTGGCTTCCTGTCCTTCCACGCCAGACCGGCTTCCTAACGTGCATGACTCCCTATTTCCCATAAAAAAAAGGCTTGTGTGAGAAACGTCACGCGATTGGGTCCTGTTTCTGTTCTAGTTCTGACAGTATACTTCACAGGAATTGCAGGGAAATTTTACAAAAGACAATTCCTTCATTTGTTTTTAATTTACTTTTAAATGAATTGCAAATATGAGAGTAGAATAAAGGATAGTTCAGAAAATAACTAAATGTATTCAGTTTTATCATGTTGTTGGTGTTAAAAGGATAACAGCTTCCATGGGGATCTTATACACAAATCGAATTGGAATTAAATTGGGGGAAATAAAGTTAAATCGGGAGTTGTAGGGGTTAGCAGATGAAGATATAATATTGAATGGAAAATTACAAACTAAGTGCAGATCAAGTCAGTGTCGCCACAAAATTGGGGACTCAAATAACAATAAATAGACCATGTATCGTAGAGCTTTATCTGTTTTCAGGCGCAGACATAGAAGCTTATTGAAGGGCAAGGGGTTTAACAAAAAGCGCACATGGGAGAAAAAGTTGAAAACGGTTAACAACACTACTCAAACTGGTAAAGTCCATGAAGTCCAGGACCAATCTAAAACATGTATGAAAAGGGTCATGTCAGGACCAGAACGGAAACAGGACCCAATTGCATAGAGTTTACCACAAGTTTTATTGAAAGAAAGAGGAAGCGCTGCGCCCACGATCCGGTGTTCGTTTGAGGCGGGAAGGAAGTCGCTCTCTTACTCTGATTGTGATCTGAACACGGAAGTGGATCTTCCGTAGCGAGCGATGGCGGTGTCAGGGACGGAAAAACTGGTCGATAGCCGGGACTGGGAGAGCAAGGCGTGGTCGGAAATGAGTCGTAGGCCAGAACGGGAGAGTATACGTAGTCGGGGACAAAAAGAGGTCGTAAGCCGGGACTGGAGAACAGACGTGGACAGGAGCAGAACAGGTCTTAGCCGGAGACAAACGGGAGAAAAAAACGGGACAGGGCTTGCCTAGTATACACTGAGGTTCGCAGACGGACTGACAACAGGGGACAGACAGGACTGGGTTCAAATAGTGACAGGGAGCCAATCAGAACCTGCGGCGGTTGGCGCCAAATGAGCGGGCACAGCTGAGTCACATCAGTAATCACGACAGGTCGAGGAACTTACCCAGGCAAAAACATTAAAAATGCAGCAATGCGCTGACAGCTTCTGCTGTTGGCACAGTCCCTCAAAACTTTTCTTCTGATTAGAGTCAAGTGTGGGTAATGATCAACAGGTTTGGGGTCTGCTGTTGGCACCCTGTTGGGGGCGGTGGCGTGCTGGATGCTAACATTTTCTGCATATGTGTACTTCTTTGGCTTTCTTAACTGTGTAATACTGAAAGATTTTCATTAAGAAAATAAAACATTGGCCCTACTAGATTTCAAAATAAGACAATCTCAAGGACCAAATCCCAAACAATGTTTTTAAGTGTATCCAAATCCGATCTTAACCTAAAACCAACCTGTTGCATTATGGATGCCGGTGTCGATTAATACTTTAACGCTTCTTATAAAGTAAGAAGGATAGGATGCACTTGAGCTCCGTTTTCCTTTAGGCGTTTGGGAGAAATCATGTCTAGATTGCTGATTAGAAACTGGAAGAAAATCCATTGCAATGTTAAAATAAGCGAGATAACATCAAGTATTACCTAAAAGGATGACATTGGACAACGACAGCCCAGGCCGTTTCGTGAGAACCAGTGTTCCCTCTAAGCTGCGCGCGTGTGCAATTGCGCACTGCTCGCACATTCTCAGCTCACAAGAAAATCTAGCCAGCGCACAAAAATGAGGGCTCAAAATTACTAACAACTTAAGTCAAAGTTACAGTGCATGAAGGTAAGAATACACGGGTTTCCCTGACGTTGTGTCCTAAAAGCTGTATTTTGAAGTCGAGACGAAGTAGAACGAAGTTGAGTAAAGTTAGTAGAGAACCGGCTTTTTCGGCTCGGCTCACTAAAAGGAAACGGCTCTTTTGGGTTCTAAACGGCTCTTCAGGTTGTTTTTGCTTCTTTAATCCCAACATGACCAGATATTATGTAAAATTATGCACAAAATGACTTAAAGGAATGGGAAATACAACAAAAAAGAAAAAAATACCAAAATGAAAAAGTAGGGAAAAGCTGAGAAAAAAAGAAACAAAAGGAAGAGAAAAAAAGAGGGAATTTTTTTGAAAAAAGACAGAAAAAAAGAAAAGAAAGAAATGTAGCAAAAAAAGTAAATAGAGAACAAAAAGAAAAAAGTAACAACTCGGAAAAAATAAACGCAATGAGATTTTTTTTAAAGGAATTTAAAAAAAAGTAGAAAAAAACACGGAAAAAAGAAGAAAAAGTTTTTGTTGCATTCAAATAATTTCCAAATATATGAAGTGAATCTTGTTGCCAACATTGTACTTCCACTAAAAAATGTGATTAAGTACAGTTCTGTATCTTACTAAATAAGCCCCCAAAAATGTTAATATTATGCGACAAAATATACCAGGAAATAAAAAGAAATGGATATCTTGTGAAAGAATTGTAAGAACAAACGACGTTTGTAGGCCGTACAACCTTTGCAATTGTACATGATGCAATTCATTCAAAAGAGAAAAATAATTTTTCATTGCCGGAAACTCAGCAAAATGTAACTTGATGTCAAGTTTTGGACATGTTTGATAATGAATTATCTTGCCACACTTGGGATTATGGTTGCTCACTGTTGTTTCAAGCGTTGCTCACCGACTTTGTCTGAACGCTCAGACCCGTGGAAAATTACAGGGAACATTGGTGGGAACCCTAAAATGAGGGTAACTCAAGCCAGATTAAGAGGTGTATCGCTTCCGGTATCACAAAGAGAGGTAACTCGAGCTTTAGATCAGTTCCCATAGTAACGATGTCTTCAAAACTAACCAGCTCTGTAGTGGATTTATTTGCAGAACCTCGTTTTTTCCTCTAACACTTCCCCCTTTTAGTTACACCAGATTTGACGTCGCCATTTCATTCACTCAGCTGGCAAGATTTTGCCTAGTCTCACATAGTCCTGCCTTTTGATAGAAATGTGTTATTATTTTTGGTGTCATTTCCTGGACTGCATATAAATTGGGTATTCCAGGAAGAGTAAAAAAAAAATGACACCCTTAGCCTCGTCACCTCACTTATGTGGTCGTTTTTAGAGCTGGTTAGCGAGGTAATAGCCAGGACTTAGTTACCCTAAATTAACTCATTCCAATTTGGGCTCCTGGAAACAAAATCTCAGTTGGAGGAAGGTGGCTCAGTATTCGGAATCCTATTATAAACCATATTCATTTCTTCCTTCCCTCTTTCCAACCTTATTTACTCATTCCTTTCTCCTTCTTTCATTCCTCTTCTTTTATTCCTTGGAACAAGTCTTCCTCTGTTTCTCTCTTCCTGCCTCCCTTTATTCCTTCATTTCTACCTAGTTCTATTCCTTCCTCACTACCTCCCTCTATTCTTCCTCCCTCTATTAATAATTCCTACTGTATTACTTATTTCCAAATGGTAAATGGTCTGTGTTTATAAAGCGTTTTTCAAGTCACTGAAGACCTCCCACTTACCCATTCACACACACACACTCACACACCAATAGCGGTCATGCAGCCATGCAAGGCGCCAACCTGCTTATTGGGGGCACTAGGGATTCAGTGTCTTACCCAAGGACACTTCGATATATAACACGGAGGAGCCGGGAATCGAACCTGCAAACCCCTCATCCCAAGACCAGAGGTCTACCTCCTGAGCTAATGCCGCCCCTTCCGCCCTCCCTCTCTCCAATCCTCCCTCCTTATATTACTTTCTTCCTCCCTTCCTTTATTCTTTCCTTCTTTCCTTCTTAGCTCACTCCATTCCTTCCATCCCAGGTCCGTCCATTCCTTCTTTCCTACTTGTCTTTATTCCTTCCTTCCTTCCTACCTCCCTCTGTTACTTTTTCCCTCCCCAATTACTTCCTCTTTGCCCTCCTCTAGTCTTTCCTCCCTTGATTCATACTACCTAACTATATCACATCCTACCTACCTATATTACTTCCATTCCTCCCTCCCTCACTCTATTATTTCCATTTTATCTACCTACCTCTATTTCATATTTTCCTTTTAACCTCCCTTCCCTATTTCATTTATTCCTCCCTATATATCTTTCTTCCTACCTATTACTTCCTTCCTTTTCCACTTTCTTTCTATTTCTTTATCTTTTTTCCTTCCTGCCTTTCGTCCTTCCTCCCTTCCCCGCTTTCGCTCTTTTTTATCTTTCGATCTCATTTCCTACCTTTCTCCCTGCCTTTCCGGCTTTCTTTTTTTTCCTCTGTCTCATTTTCTTCCTTTGTTAGTTCGTTCGGTTATTCATTCCTTAATTTTCTATCCCTTCTTTTTCTTCCTTCCTTTCCTTCCTACTCTCCCTCCCTCCTTCCATCCTTCCTTTCTTCCCACCGTCAGGGTTGGGTAGGGTTACTTTAACTAGATTACTTTCAATTACTTTTGGATTACTCCAATACCAAATATGCTAATAAAAGACAAAAGAAACTAAATATGAATAAAATGACTACATTTTGTGCAGGCTTGGGGAGTAACGGAACACATGGAACGGCAAAAATGATGTTGGCAAGCTGTTTGGATTTGTTTTCATTTTGTTTCTGTCGCATTTTAAGTTAGTTTTGCCGAAGATCAAAGAGATCAAAGCCAGGAGAGAAAGCTTACCACGTGTTGTGAGTCACAATTGTATTCATATTTAGTTTATTTTGTCTTTTATTAGCATATTTGGTATTGGAGTAATCCAAAAGTAGTTGAAAGTAATCAAGTTAAAGTAACCCTACCCGACCCTGCCTACCGTGTAATGTCTGGGGAAACTTCTCAAGTTCTGGACGGTTCAAAAACAATGCCCTCGGTTTACCCGGTGCCATGGTTAGACAGTGAGCCCGGTAGTACTACACTGACTTATTCTAACTGACTCAAATCTGCACTCCTGGAACTGCCAGGGTTATGCAACTCAGATGTCATGGTTAGATGCAGCGCTTCCTCTTTTGTAAAATATGCTCCTGGACTTTGCCGCTGCTGCTCTGCATAATCAAACAAAACGCACTGGAAATAAAACTGCAGACATGTAAAAAAATCAGAAAGGATGACGTTTACGATGAGGGATGAGCAGAATGACAGAGGGCTGCGAGAGACAATAAAATCAAGGCCGTCTAAGAAGCAAGATGGATTGATGAGTCCATTGAGCGGAGATGGCAGGTGGCCAGCTCGCGCAGAGGTCAGCGTGAAAGGATATCTCTCGGAAAAGGAATGATGCATTTAGCATCGCCAAGGCTGCCAAGGCGGCCTCTCCAAGGGGAGGCTTGGATGGCACGGGGGTGGCAAATTAAGCCACCGCTCGGGTTGGCCAGGTCGATCCAAATGTCGATATCATCAATACTTAGCAGGTACTTTGATCAGAATGATACTATTGTCCCGGGATCGATAGTTTACCACCATATTCATTAAAACACCGCTTCTCTATGTAAATAGAACAGTCCTCTCTTTCATCCAGCACCCTCGGCCACATCCTAAGCTTAGGGCTGTTTGTGTGACTGACCTGCACACTTTGAGCACCTTTCCCTACCTGGCCTGCTGCTGCAGCTTGCCTGCTATCTATGTGCGCATCTATGCGGGGGTGGACTAACCAGGTGCAGGCTTGGGGAGTAACGGAATTCACGTATTAATTTTATGCAATTAGGATACCCAAAAAAATGCAACTATATCCCTCTAATATAAATACTTAATTACATGTATATTTAGGTAAAATAAAGAATACAATTTAGTTAAAAGCATATCACACAATGCGACAATAGTTGAAGTATCTCGTCTGCCATGTGAACGATAAAGATTTTGCTTGATAAATTATATTACGTGGTTATAATGTGAGCAATTTCTGTCGGTCTACAAGCAATGAACTGACCTTGTTATTTTATTTTTAAGATTACACTGTTCAGGTGTCATGTGTCTGGTAGAGTAGTTCACTACTGTGGCAAATGCACAAAACATATGAAAAACAGAGGGCAACAAGCTGCAACCAAAAATGTAAATATATTATTGTTGCTGAGCACAAACCTGTAAAATGTTGTTATTATGGTAACAGGGCCAAAATGGATTGTTCGTTACATTGCTGATTTTTGGTTTGAGTTGGAGTAGAAGTATTTTATTTTTTATACATTTAAATGTAGCGGCTATGCTGTTAGCCAGAGGCAATATAGGCTAATGGACTAGTGCTTGGTTTGATAAGTGGTGAAATTAATAGAGGAAACACAAGAATCAAAACAATTTAAACAAAAGCTGGTAATTTATTTACAATGAACAAGGGACAACATTTAACATGAATAACAGTAAGACAACCCTCTTATTTGGTTTAAAGTGTTTAATGAGAAATCATAAGAGTGGTTAGGGCAGCACGGTGGAGCAGTGGCTAGCGCATGTGCGGCACAGTTCATGTCTTAGGAACCTCCTGCGTGGGTTCAAATCCAGCTCCAGACTTCCTGTGCGGAGTTTGTATGTTCTCCCCGTGCTTGCGTGGGTTTCCTCCCACATTCCAAAAACATGCATTTCAGGTGAGTTGGTCCAAATTGTCCCTAGGTGCGAATGAGCGAGTGAGTTGTCTGTCCCCGTGTGCCCTGCGATTGGCTGGCAACCAGTTCAGGGTGTCCCCTGCCCACTGCCCGATGATTGCTGGGATGGGCTCCAGCACCCCCGCGACCCTACTGAGGATAAGCGGTGCAGCTAATGAGATAATGAGAAGAGTGGTTAACCTTGGTTTATGAACCCTGTTTTGTTTCTATTAAAGTTTGATGGCCAGTGATCTATTCTAGTTTTGGTTAGTAAACCTATTATTAGCCACCAAATGTATTTTGGAATAAACTCAAATTTTGTATCAGAAAATATTTACACTTTAAAATTAAATGACAATTTAAAAGAAAACAAAAGGTTTATCAAATAAGAATAGAAAACACAATTCCAATAGTTTCCAATTCAGGGAATACCAAAACACTGGTTTCCCGAAGTTCACGAGTCCATAGTCAGGATCAAAGGAACTTTGATGCAGAGCTCTATAATGAATCCGATCCTCACTTTGTATCTTGGTCTGGGGTGCCTCACCACTCGGAACATCGAGATTTCCAAACGTTGAAGGAATTTTTCCAGGAGGGAAAAAAACTGCCCTTCAAAAAAGGCCAACCAAATATATTACGTTTTTTTTTCTTAAAGAATAAACTTTGAGAACATGGAGCAGTCTGCTATGTATAAAGGAACTTGAAAGGAGTGACAACTCAATTATTCAATGATCATAACATTTCCAAGCAAAAAAAACGTGTCACAAGCCAGAAACGAAGACAGGACCCAATAGCGTTTGTTTTTACTCAGTTTTATTGAGAAAGAAATCAGTGCTCACTTCCACGATCCGATGATCGTCGGACACGGGTAGCTGATAGCAGGAACGCGGAAGTGGCACTTCCGTGTCGAGCGAGGATAGTCCTAGGCAGCGGGAAAACTGGTCGATAGCCGGGACAGGGGAGCAAGGGCGGTAACGAGTCCAGAAAAGAGGTCGGCAACAGGTATCAGGCAGGAAACAGAGCAAAACAGGTCGATGGCTGGTACCAAAGATCAGGGTATAAACGGGTCCAGAAACAGGTCAGCAACAAGTATCAGGCAGGAGAAAACAGGGCAGGAGATTGTCGGAAGGTACAGAGCTTGCCTAGCTGAAAGTGTAGGTTCACAGGAAGGTCTGACAGCTTCCTCTTGAAGCCAGGTGTTTAAAAAGGGTCAGGGAACCAATCAACGACCAGGGCTGTTGGCGCCAACGGGGCATTCGCAGGTGCACCGAATCAGCACTCATGACAAAACGTCAATATCAGATTGGTATTAATCAATACTACCATGTATTTACTTGAATCAAACTGATACTTAAGTCCCCTGTATCACCCGAACCCGCTAGCTGCCATCTCACTGACACTCCAGAAACCATCAAACTGAAGTGCGAGGGAAAAAAGAGTGATGAGTCGAAAGCCGGGAGATAAAAGGCAACAGGTGGAGGAAACATGATGTGAAGGGTCGGGTTCGTTTGGATTATGGCGCCGCGGAATTATGACAAATTTCAGCCATTATTGTGGAGACACGGATACGGAGCAGCTTCCTTCCAGATAGCGAGGCGACTGCCAGGAAGTGTCTGCCGTCTGTTATTAATCAAACACATCATTGAGTGAGTCAGACTCTCACACAAACAGGGGAAATAATGAGATGAGGGCCCGCAAAAATGAAAAAAAGGACCTCCCATCTGCCCATTGTGATTCGCCATGATGGATCCGCTAAATGCCTCCTGACGCCCAGCATGGCTAATCAAGTTAGCTTTTTCACAGCGAAGGCGGCTGGGAAAATTTATGCGGCGCTTCTGCCGCACAAGCGTGGTCACCGGAGATGGGGCGAGTTGGTTGAAGTCAACTTTTCCGAAGGTCTTTAGCTATTAAATCTTCGCTTTTTATTTCAAATCAGCCCTTGACATTCTTGCCTCAACCTCCAAGCTGTGAAGATGGGGCGGCAGTGGCTCAGGAGGTAGAGCGCTCGTCTTGGGATCAAGAGATCGCAGTTCGAATCCCGGCTCCTCCGTGTTACATGTCAAAGTGTCCTTGGGTAAGACACTGAACCCCTAATACCCCCAATAAGCAGGTTAGCGCCTTAGATGGCTGCACGGCCGCTATTGGGAAGTGTGAAGCACACTGTAAAGCGATTTGGGAAGTCTTGACTTGAAAAGCGCTATATAAATGCAGATCATTTCATTTCATTTCATCAACTGAGTGTAAGAACGTAGACCGACTGGTAAATTGAAAGGATAGGCATTGCTTTACCCCGACGGAGTCGTAAGTGGGGACCCTCCCCATTAGGGCAGACGCTGCACTGATCTGCCTGAAGTTTAAGGATGTGTGGATCCAACCCAAAAATCGATGTCATCGATACAAAGCAAGTACCTAGCTACTTAACACTTCAGATATCGCCCATTCACTGTTTCATGGATTTTGAATTGAATTGTCTTTGTTTTCAGTGAGATCAACGGATGGTGTATTGTGTTCTGCAGTAGACATCCATGCATCCATCCATTATCCGCACAGCTTATCCTCAGTAGGTTCGCGGGGGTGCTGGAGCCCATCCCAGCTATCTCTGGGCAGTGGGCAGGGGACACCCTGAACTGGTTGCCAGCCAGTCGCAGGGCTTACAGAGACAGAAAACTCACTCGCTCATTCACACCTAGGGACAATTTCGACTGTCCCATTATCCTGACATGCATGTTTTTTGGAATGTGGGAGGAAACCGGAGTGCCCGGAGGAAATCCACGCAAGCACGGAGAGAACATGCAAACTCCACACAGGAGGTTCGATTTCATGACCTGTGCCGCACACGCGCTAACCACTGCGACACCATGCTGCCCTCTGCAGTAGACAACACACAGCAAATGCTATCACGGAGGCAGGTTGTATGTGTGTGTGTTGGGTGGGCGTGGCTGTCTGTGTGTGCGACTGTGATAGGCTGGTGTATGCTGTCAGTCAGTAACAGCTACGTTTAAGCGCCTCGTTACATTGAGAAGAAATCAATCAATTTGATTGGATTCAGGCGAGTGCTGCAAATATATGTTCTGTGTTTCTGTTTGCAAATGTGTAGTTGTTATTTTGTCATAGTTGTATACTCTCGGTCGTTATGAACGGCATCTCAAAGTAATTGAAACTTGGGGACTTTTATTAGGAGGTATCTCTACAATTGTACTGGAATTGATACTGTTAGGATTTAAATATTAAAATGTGCCGTTTACCAAATTGCTCGAATTAGTTATCTGACTCCATTGACCAAACACAACCTACATTTACCTAACAATTCGCGCTCGTTTCTTGCGGGAAAAGATGGACAAGACACCGGCATTTCCACACGGGGGCAGATTAAATTTCTTAAACAATTTAACTAAGTGAACTCCATCGAATATGGCCGAATTAGCCGAATTAGTGTCGTGGGAGTCTCTGGGAAGCATTTTCTTAAGTCTTCCAGCCTTTCTCCTCTCGGCCCACGCCTCTCCGCAAGATGGTGTGCCGAATCCTCCCATGGACGTGCCAATGAAGCCCAACCTGGGCGTTGCGATGTCTGGAAAACTAAAAAACAACACCAAGAGTCTGTAAGTCATCAGGGCCTTGTTCTCAAAACATCGCCTGCCGTCCGTCCTATTATCAAAATTCCCTAGTCAAAATATTCTGCATTCGGAACGGCATGACCTGTCATTGAACTAAAGCCTACTCGGTGAAAATCTTAATTGCACTCAATAAATGTAACTTGTATTCAATCGTATAAAATCTTTTATAGTCAAATTTATAAAATCCTTCAATACTTAGGTCCGCCACCAATTTCCACATAGCACCGTTTCGATATGTAGATGTTGCAGCCCTTCTCTCTCTCACACGGCATCTTCGGCAGCTCTAAGCATATGCCAAAGTGTGTACCTGACAGGGTCACTCTTAGCAACTCTCTCTATTTGGTCTGCTGCTGCATCCTGCCTGCCAGGTAGAAGAGCAGGCCAAATCGATGTGCCAACCCCTAGCAGAAGCTTAACATGACAGAGGCAAACCGAATGTGCAGCTAGGTGTTTTTTTTTTTATAACTACAGAAAAGTGCAATACCAGGTGTTATTTGTGTTGTAACATGGTCTGCTACTGTGGCAACACAAAAATTACTATAAACACATGACAAAAATTCACTCCAAGGAGAGCAACGAGCTACAACCAAAAAAAAAACATTGCTCTTGCTCTTTCATTTACTAAAGTCAACTTTTCCAAATGTCTCCAACTATTATTCCTCCCCTTTTAAAAAAAATCATCCTTTGACACTCTTGCATCTGCCCCCATGCTGAGAAGATTTCATTAGGTCCACCCCCATAATTAAATGAGACCCATACAGAGAGCTGTATTAAAAACGTTGCTATCAAAGTGAATGGAATGGAAAATCTCAGCGTGTTATCTCAAAGTAGAAGGACTGAGCTGCATTGACAATGTGGTGGCAGGAAATCAGTTGGTGGCAAGTTATACCCGCTCGGACTATGTCTAAATATTAGCCAGGGTCACTCTTGGCAACACCTGGCAACCCATCCACTCATTCTTGTCAAGATCTCCCCCATAGAGGGAACCAACCTAATGTCAGGAAACGAACCGGGAAGCAGGAAGTCGGAACTCATATGCGTAGACGATCTGTCACTTTAATTAGGAAATAAAAGTTGTCCAACACACAAACGGACCAAAGACAAAACAAAACAGGTTTAAAGGCAATCAAAATTACAAACTAGGTATTACTCAGATCAAACAGGCATGAACAGGTCTTCAACAAGGTAAAGCAATGGTCTGGCCACGGGCAGTCCCAAAAGGAGCGTTTAAGTACTCCACAATCAGTTCAATGCGTCTCAGCCGGTGTCAAGGGGCGGGGCTAGCTGGGCGCCCTGACAACCGTGCAGGACATGACACCTAAGGGGAGTGACCAGAGACCACCACCCTGCGCCTAATCAGTCTCCACATCTTCACTTAGATGTATTGACTGTAATCGACAGCAGAGGTTGTGGGGTCATTGTCTTTTGTCGTGATTGCTAACTAGAGTCACCTGGAGCATCACGTGGACGCCCTCTGATTGGTTTATGTTCCCTTTTTAAGCACGCTACGCCGAGACCTCTTCGTCTGAGGATTACGTTTGTTTCCTGTATGACTCTCCTGATTACCTGTCCCGTCTTGATCTGTTTACCTGTTTCTGCCTGCCTCCGATCCGACCTGCTTCCGTCCCACGCTACGATCTTCTCTCCAGTCCCGGTAAACTTGACCTGCTCGACTTCCGCACTCCGATTGGCTACGTGTTCCGAAGCTGTCTTCACGGCTACGCTGCTGACGTCCGACAGCCATCGCGTCTCCCGCTAGCCCTGTACGCTTCCCTAAATAAAGAACTGTAGCGAACGCTCTGGGGTTTCCTGTTCTGTCCTGGTCCTTCTGACATCTTTGTCAAGGCACATCTGGTATGGTTTGTTTAGACACTAGCGTTTTTTGTTTTCTTGTTTGTTTGGTACTTTGTACTTGGTAACTGTCATGATTGCTGATTCAGGGCACCTGTGACTGCCCAATTGGCGCCAACAGCCCTGAGAACTGATTGGTTCAGAGACTCCTTTTAAACCCTCGGCTTTCAATAGGAAGCTGTCAGAACGTTGCGAACCTATGCTCCCAGCTAGGCAAGCTCACACCTTCCGACATGTTCCTGCCCTGTTTTTTCCTACCTGTTGCCGACCTGTTTCTGGAACCGTTTCTGCCCTGATCTGCCATCCTGACATCCGACCTGTTTTGCCCAGTTTCCTGCCTGATACCTGTTGCCGACCTCTTTTCTGAACTCGATAGCACCCTTGCTCTCCCGTCCCGGGTAGTGACCAGTATTCCGGCTGTCTACGATTATCTTTGCTCGACACGGAAGTGCAACTTCCGCATTCCAGCCATCTGCTACCCGTGTCCGTCGATCATCGGATCGTGGAAGCAAGCACTGCTCTCCCTCTTTTTTCAATAAAACTAAGTAAACGAACACTACTGGGTCCTGGTCTGTGACAGTAACAGTAGTAATTCCAAGATCTGGCACATCATGTTCCCCTTAGAGAGTTCCAATCCTATGTGTAGTCATTCTCCACGCCTGCACTTCCTTATTTCAACCCATGGACTGTTGCCTTTGCTGAGTGAGTTTACCGAACCACGATTGTTCCCTCGCCCCGTGTACCGATTCCTGTCCGGATAAAGACATCAATTACTGCACTAATCTGTGCAACACCCTGACAAAATTGAAAGCTTTGCCTTTTAAATAGCTTCTTCTTTACCATGATGGACTGGGACAGGGTCCCCATGAGGACGCACATAGTACCAATCCGCCTGTGGTTCTCGTGAACTAGACCCCAAAATACTTGAACTCCTCCACTTGGGGCAGAATCTAACCCCACAAATATCACACCGCCTGACCCGGCCGGAGAAGGCATCTTACCCTTTTCCGGCCGAGAACAATGTTCTAGGACTTGGAGTTTAGAATTTGTATCCAGTTGTCCAACAAGGTTTAAGTCACCGGTGTCAAACAGGCGGCCCGCGGGCCAGATCAGGCCCGCCAAGGGATTGAATCCGGCCCGCGAGACAACACTCAGAGAAGCGCAAGAGAAAAACAAGCTGCAGGTTGAAATATGTCGATTTGATGTTGCCAAAGCATGGTGCCTCTCACAAAGACACTGTACTTGTATTCATTTCTCTCTCTCTCTCTCTCTCTCTCTCTCTCTCTCTCTCTCTCTCTCTCTCTCTCTTTTCTACCCCTTTTCTCCCACTCTTTCTCTGTCACTCTCTGTGTCTCTCTTTTTCTCTTCCTTTGTTGCTCTTTCTCTCTCTGCGACGTTTAACCTCTTTTGCTCTAACTTCCTTTTTTCCTTTTCTCTCTTTTCTCTCTCTCTCTTCATACCCTTCACACTTTCTTTTCTCTTTTCTCCCCTTCTGTCTTTCCATTTCTCTTTGGATTTCTTTCTTCCTCTCCCTTTCTTTTCCCCCTCTCTCACAACTTTTTATCTTTTGTTTCTCACACTCCCTCCCTTTCTCTCTTTTTCTTTCTTTGTCCCGCCCTCTCTCCTTTTCCCTCCCTCTTTCTCTTATTTCTTTATCTCTTTTTCTTTCTCTTTAATCTACTAGTCCGGCCCCCGACAGAACGTTTGTGCTATCGTGATTTAAAATGAGTTTGACACCCCTGGTTTAAGTAAATCTAATAAGTGCACTGGCGAAAGGATGTTCAAATTGTTTCTCTCATGGCGAAAACCTTCTGTACTGCATAATTTGAATACTTGAATGAATTAATATTACAATGCTGTTGCATCATGCAGTTACAAAGGGGAAACGTTTCGACTCAAAAATCATTTCATCGTATCCCACAGAGGTTTTGAGTAAGCCGCATTTGACAAAAACAAAGGGAGTCATTTTCATTGGCTTTGCTCACACCTAAGGTTTTTTAACACGTGAGCTATGCCATCTATCAATATCGAGTCAAAATGGACTACGGACAGATTTCGGAATCTTTGCACTGATCACAAAAACAGAACACAGGGTGTCGACCTTCACACTCAGGTCTTGGCTTTCTGGTATCTGAATTTATGAGATTGGTACGTCGAAAGTTCTACAGTAACTATTTTTACATTTGTTTTACTTAAAATATCCAAAGATTTCAGGACCAGAACGGAAACAGGACCCAATTGCGTGACGTTTCTCACAAGTTTTATTAAAGGAAAGAAGAAGGGCTGCGCACACGATCCTGTGTTCGCTAGACGCGAGAAGCAGGTCGCTCTGAACGCGGAAGTGGATCTTCCATGGCGAGCGATGGTGGTGTCGGGAATGGAAAAACGGGTCATTAGCCGGGACAGGAGAGCAAAAACGGGGTCGGAAGCGAGTCGGAAGCCAGGAAGGGCGAGTAGACGTGGTCGGGGACAAAAGAGGTCGAAAGCCAGGACCGGAGAGTAGACGTTGTCGGGATAAAAAAAGGGTCAAAACCGGGGGACACACAGGAGCAAAAAACAGGTGGGAGTCAGGGTTAAAAAGGCTTGCCGAGTGTTAACTGAGGTTCGCAGACGGACTGACAAAAGGGGACAGATAGGAGGGGGTTTAAATCGGGACAGAGAGCCAATCAGATTCCAAGGCAGTGTGCTCCAAAGGAGCGGGCACAGGTGTTTCACATCAGTAATCATGACAAAAGGAAAAAAAAACATTTTAGGTAGAAACTTCTTTTTACAGTTATTTCATGAAATCCACCCATATTTCTTAATACATATTTTTGAGGAAAATTATGATATGTTTAGCCTAACTTCGCCAAGTGTGAATCACTTAAGTTTGACAAGTATGTCCCTGTGTCCAAAGTGCCCCTTACATGGCAAATTGGCTTACGAACGTGCACAGTAGACATATAGGGGCAATCCAAGACAATGCCAAAGTACCACGAAATCTTCCAAAATATTTTTGAATTATAAAAAAAAAAAGATGAAAACATCATGATTCTCATCATTTACCAAGAGAAGGATTTTTTGTATTCGGCTGCATATACTAATGTGGACACTATGTCTTGTCATAGTTGCCATGGCGCCCAATTGGCCACTCCCGTGTGGCACCAGCTGCAGCTCATTGACGGATTGGCTTTCCGTCTATTTAAGCTAGGTGCTCTCACTCTTTCTTTGTCAGTCCATCAACGAACCTCTGCCCCTGTTGCTCTCCTTGACTCGGTCCTGTTTCCTGTTGGTTTTCCTGTCTGGTATGGTTGCCCTTTAATATTTTCCTGTTCAATATCGGTTTCCAGATTCGTTCCCCTTTAGTTTGTCCTGTGTAATTTCAATATCCTGTTTTGGTATCAATCCTGTCTGTCCCGTTGTTCAATATCGGTTTCCAGTTTAGTTTCCATCTAGTTTGTCCTGTTTAATTTTGATATCCTGTTTTGATATCGATCCTGTCTGTCCCCATCCGTCCAATGTCTGCTTGGGCAATTGGTATCGATCTCGTCGGCCTCTGGCTTCCTATCATTCCACGCCAGACTGCTGCCTAAAGTGCATGACTCCCAATTTTCCATAAAATAAAAGGCTAGTGTGGGAAACGTCACGCATTTGGGTCCTGATCCTGATCCAAACAAAAATTTTAATATTTGATTAATGTGTTTTCTATTTATTCGATTAATCAGTTGAGAGCGTTATCAGTTCTTTTCAACCATTTTCCTCCTAAAAAGAACTATTATTGAAATCATCATTGCAGAAAACAAAGTTGTTGTTTTTTGTTGACTGGTTTGACCCTTAATGTGTCAGAAAATCCATTTAATATTTTTCCAAAATAAAGCAAATTGCTGCTGTGACGCCAACATATAATAGCTCGGAAATGATAATTTTGCATCAGAGCCAGAAAACAGTAAACAATGTGTAATTACTTTGTCTGGCTGGACCAACATTTAGAATTAAAATAGATTAAAAAAAATCGAATTTTTATCAAAAAGTAAGATTGTGCCATCATTAAAATGCCTATCCATATATTCAGTCATGTAACACAATTTCCAAAATCTGCAAATATTTCAAGTTGCAAAGTTGCCTTTTTTAGTATTTTTGGAGGAAATATTTCTGTAGAAGTATTTTGTAATATAATTTTACTGTAGTAGTATTTTTGTAGTATTAACATTTATTTTCAGAATAAAAGCAAAATAAAATATGAGGTCCCTGTTTTTGAGCACTATATTTAATATTTAGTTTTGCAGTTATTGTGTAGTATTTATGTTGTATTTTTTGTATTTTTTAGTATACACTTAAAGTGAGAAAAGGGACAATTTTGGCACCAAAAAGGTTAACCACTCTTGGGGGCCCCCTAGTGGTTGTGGGGCCCTAAGAAGTTGCCTAGCTCGCTTGTGCCTCAGGACCAGCGTTATCTTCTGCTATAGTCGAATCAGCCTCCGATAGGAAAATATGGCAGAACACCTGGAGCCCATGACAGTTATCATCTGGCAGTGTGCAGGGGCCACCCTGAACTGGTTGCCAGCCAGTCACAGGGCACACAGAGACAGACAATCATTCAGTCGCTCATTCACACCTAGGGAGAATTTGGACCGGCCAATTTGCATGTTTTTAGAATGTGGGAGGAAACCGCAGGTTTACGAGGAGAACATGCAAACCCCAAACGAGGAGGTTATGGTAGCTGGACTTGAACCCTGAACCTCCTGAACACCATAGGGCTGAGCGCCAACCACCCATTCACCATGACGCCTCGCTTTTATTATTAAGTACAAATAAGACAAAGACTAAACATGAAGTAACACAACAAAAGGATGTTTTCTTAATTCTCATATAAAGAAATAAAAATGCACTGTCAGAACCAGAACAGGAGGAGGACCCAGATGCGTAACGTTTCTCACACAAGCTTTATTTTATGGGAATGAAGCAGTCATGCACGTTAACACAAACGCCAGTGATTCGGCAATCGCTGGGCGGAAGAAGTAAGGCAGAAGTCTGGCGTGGAACAACAGGAAGCCAGAGATCGATACCAGTTACACGAGCAGATACCGGACAGATGGGGTCGATACCGGGCAGGACGGGACAGACAGGATTGATGTCAGATACCAGACACTGGAGTTCGATATCAAACAGGACGAGATAGACTGGGATGATACCCGATACTGGAGATTGTAGCAAGGTATCAGACAGGGCGAGACAGACGGGATCGATACCAGACACTGGAGACCGATATCAGGCAGGACGAGACAGACGGGATCGATACCAAACACTGGACACTGGAGTCAGATATCAAACAGGGCGAGAGACGGGATCAATACCGGACAGGATACACAATCAAAACACACGTCTTGCGGGTGCAGAGGTTCGTTGACGGACTGACGAAGGGATTAATATATTTTGTTGCTAATGTTCTGGGCTTAAATAGGAGGGAAGCCAATCAGTCAACGAGCCGCAGCTGGCGCCAAACGGGCGGGACAAGTGAGGGCAATGGGCAACCGTGACATACACACAAGTTTGAGTTCAGTCAAAACCTATTTTGTATTTTTTTTTCCTGACACTCACTAAGAAGATGATAAATATATATTTTAATTTGGTTTTATTACATAGTCGCTGAAGCAGGATTTTTTTTTTGTTTTCATAAAAATGAATAAATAAGGAATCCACAAAATAGAGCCAAGTTTGAGATGAGTCGGAATCAATTTTGTAAATTCTGTCCTGACAATCACTAAGTGAAAATGATAAATATATATTTCAATTTGGTTTTATTACATAGTCGCTAAAGCAGGATTTTTTTTTTCTTTTCATGAAAATGAATAAATAAGGAATCCACAAAATAGAGCCAAGTTTGAGATGAGTCGGAATCAATTTTGTAAATTCTGTCCAGACATTCACTAAGTGAAAATGATAAATATATATTTTAATTTGGTTTTATTACATAGTCGCTAAAGCAGGATTTTTTTTTTCTTTTCATGAAAATGAATAAATAAGGAATCCACAAAATAGAGCCAAGTTTGAGATGAGTCGGAATCAATTTTGCAAATTGCGTCCAGACACTCACCGAACAAAACTGTACGGAAATGATATTAATTTGCTGTTATTACTGGAACAGGATTGCGGTCCCATTTGTCACAAAGTAGCAGAAAATTACCTCAGCGTGACTGATCACAGACTTGACAACAAAGAATCCCACTTTCAAGTTTTCCATAATACCATTTGATCCGTGAGCTCGTCTTATTTACCGCTCCTTAGAAAACGCAGCGTGATGCGAGCGATGGCCTCGAGATGTCCTCCAGGGAAGTTCCTCCCATTTTTTTTTCCATCTGTCAAAATCTTATTTTCACTTCAATACACAGCCCAAGGTGTATATTAAAGAAGCGGGCTGTCGGATGCTGGCAAATGCTGGCGGATGCCTTTTGGACGCCCGCTCATCAACAAACGAGGGGTTAAATTTCTCACTTGAGGCTCGACCTGTTCTTCAAGCAAAACACATCATCTTTCCAATCCAGGTCATGTGAGAGGCAGCTTTCTGAGCCACGCAGGCGTCATACATACATGCATGTGCGGGGAAAAAGGATATAAAAAGCATCTTCCTCTGAGGCAAATCACTGGGACGACTCAACTAAAACAGAAACAAATGTTGTTTTCGCATTAAGGGATTGCTCTATTCCCAGGCCCACTTTAAACGCGCCGCGAGAGGAGTGATTTATTTAAACGGATCGTAGTCATTAAGATCGGACGGTATTCCCTCCATTTTCGTGGTCATTCCATTCTATATCTACCCGTATCAAGTAGGTTTTCTCCTTCAGCCGCTGCTATCAGCAATAGCTGACTGGGGATAATGGATCACAACAAAAACGGATAAGTTCATCTTGAACGGGCCTCAATGGCATGCTTCAGGGGCTTATAACCCCCCAAAAAGTGCTTGGCCAAGGATAATAGATCGCGGCCTGCTCTTATTAGGCAGAGACAATGTAAAAACAGCACCACGCATGACACAAATGTGTTCTCTCAACCCCCGTGCTCAGCAAAAGTTAAATGGGGCTAATGGTACAGTTCGTTTTAAGCGGGCCACGGTGGAACTCTCCCGTGGTGTGAACTGAAAAAGGAAATGTGCTCTGTCGGCCCCTGTTCTGAAGAGATAATGGATCTCAACTACACAAATGATGTTCATTTTAGGCAGAAAGAACAGAATGATAAAAAATATTAAATGGGCTCAGAGTTTTTCCTTGCCCTCATGTAGGTTTTAGATCAGGGGATGGTGTAATAATAGTTTGTGGTTTGCAATAATTTGTGGTCTGTGCAGCCCTTTGAGACTCTTTGTGATTAAGGGCTATACAAATAAACACTACTTGACTTGACTCTGCCGGTCCCTGCGTGAGCAATAGTTGACCATAGATAAAAGATAATCTCAGCCATATGAGAGTTCACTTTAAGGAGGCCACAATGAAATGCTTCAGGGACTCAACCCCCCCAAAAAAGTGCTTGCCCAGCACCCTGCTCTTAACAATACCCGGCCAAGGATAATAGATTGTGGCCTGCTCATATTAGGCAGAGACAATGTAAAACAGAACCACGCATGGCACAAATGTTTTCTCTCAACCCCCGTGCTCAGCAAAAGTCAAATGGGGCTAATGGATCAAAACAGTGCAGTTCGTTTTAAGCGGGTCACAGTGGCATTCTTCAGTGGTGTGAACTGTCGGCCCCTGTTCTGAAGAGATAATGGATCTCACCTACACAAATTATGTTCATTTTAGGCAGAAATATGAGGAAGATAAAAAATATTAAATGGGCTCTGAGTTTTTCCTTGCCCTCAGTTAGGTTTTAGATCAGGGGATGGTCTCATAATAGTCTGTGGTTTGCAAAAATCTGTGGTCTGTGCAGCCCTTTGAGACTCCTTGTGATTAAGGCCTATACAAATAAACATGACTCCACTTGACTCTGGCGGTCCCTGCTAGAGCAATAGTTGACCAGAGATAAAAGGTAATATCGGCGGGGTTCACTTTAAGGAGGTCACAAAGGAATGCTGCAGGGGCTCAAACCCCGAAAAATGTTCCTTACTACTACTTTCAGCAGTGTTTAACCAGGGATAATGTGTCATGGCCACTACGATAGATTTTATTTTAGGTGTGCTTGATGCACACCTTTTGACTAAAGTGTGATCTGCTCGCAGCAGTATGGATTTGGGGATAATGGATCATGGCCATATGAGTGAAGTTAATTTTGGGCGCAAAATACAGTATCAGACAAAAAGAGCCGCTAGGTCCCAAAAATAAATGCGCCTTTCTGGTTTTGGGGAGAATGGATCGTGGCTGCAGGAGTGCAGAAATACATTACAGCATAAAATAGAGCCCCTGGTTGCAGTAATCTGCAATCAGGTATTACTGATCTCATCCGCCTGGGTGCAGTTCACTTTTTGGTGGACAGAAAGGCAAAAACGAGCCGCAAGGGCTGAGAAAAATGCGCCCTACTGGCCCCTGCTTTCAGCAATATGCAATCGGGGATAATAGATTGCGTATTTGTTTTCAACCTGTGATGGACTGAGGCTGCTAAGTATGAAGCGCAAAGTAGCAAGGGATTAAAATATAGTGTAAGATAAGGAATCTGCTTACACCAGTTTTTCTCATCCAGGTTAATTGTATGCTTCATAGCACTATTGGACCGTACAGGGACATAAAATACATGCAAATTCTGGCTGAGTTGCTAAAAATATATAAATATACATCGTTCGCACAGACCACATAACCATCTTTGATGGTGAAAGAGCCATCTTTGCACTACTTTACCCGCAAATCTCATCCAGTGTCAAATATTTTTGGTTGATTAAACTGGTATTTTTGTCCTGGTTGCCATGGCGCCCAATCGGCCCCGCCCGTGTGTGTCACGGTTGCCATGGTGCCCAATTGGCCCCACCCATGTGGTGCCAGCTGAGGCTCGTTGATAGATTGACTTTCCGTCTATATAAAGCTCATCACTCTCTTGCTTCAGTTGTCAGCCCGTTAAACGAACTTCTGCCCCACATGACGTGGGTTCTGACTTGGTCCTGTTTTCCTGTTGATATTTCCAGTCCGGTATTGCTCCTGTTTATTTTTGATCAGTTAAATTTCGGGTTCCAGTTTCGTTTCCGTCTATTTTGGTCCTGTTTGTTATTTTCTCCAGTTTTCATTCCCGTCTAGTTTCTCCTGTTGGTTATCGATATCCTGATTTGTTGTCAATCCTGTCTGTCCCTTCCTGTCCGGTATCGATCCCATCTGTCCGATATCAACTCGGACAATTGGAATCAGTCTCGTCGGTCACTGGCTTCCTTTCCTTCCACACCAGACCGTCTTTCTAACATGCATGACTCCCCATTTCCCGTAAAGTAAACGCCTTGTGTGAAAACGTCACACGATTGGGTCCTGTATCTGTTCTGGTTCTGACACTTTTTCGGTTTTCTCCCCCCATGAGCATCATACACAAATCGTTACTATAGCCATAAGAGGCTGCGATGAATTGGGCAATGGACTTATCATATTAGGAAAAGAGAATAAAAAGATGATAAAAAAAAAATCATTTTACGTCCATGGCACATGCTAACTTATTTCAACATCTGTGGCACAGTCTGAGTTCAACTGTACTGCTCATCCAAATGGGCCTCTAGGTAAAAGCCCCAGATCACAGGGCAATTTAAGACGAGGCAGCATTTTGTGAAGTGCAGGCCACGCTGGTCAAAAAGGTGCTGCTTGTCCAACATTTCCCTCCTGGTGGAATTTACTCGCTCCCCCCTTTCTGTTCTGCAGAAAGACAGCCGCTTTAGAAACCCATCAAAGCACTGCTCTTTTTTTTGGTGCCCGCAGTGGAAGGAGGGTTACAGTTGCCCCTCAGCTTCTCGGACGTTCTCCAAACTGACAGGGAGCGGGCAGATGGAGAGCGTGGCCCGATTTGGCGGTCCCAGTCACAACATCAGCACGGGGGCCTTAAACTTTCCAGAGCCGGCGGCTGTGGCGACTCATGCCAAATGACATTGCCAGTTTCCTGCTCGCATCGCTACATTCCTGACACCTGCAGCAAAAAAGAAAAAAAAGAAAGTCCGATGGTCTGAACCTTTCATGCAAACACAGTTTTTCTCTGTCGTATCACGGTTCCACTTTTGCAGATTGTTTTCTACTACCGGTGATGGGTTCTCGGATTTTTTGTGTACATGACGGAATTTTACTGTTACTCAACTAGCAACGTCAATCCATCCATCCATTATCTGCACCCCTTATCCTCTATAGAGTCGCGGGGTTGTTGGAGCCTGTCTCAGCCATCTTTGGGGAGTGTGCAGGGGACACCCTGAACTGGCACACAGAGACACTCTCTCATTCACACCTAGGGAAATTTTGAACCAGCCAATTAACCTGGAATGCATGTTTTCGGAATGTGGGAGGACACCCACCCAAGCACGGAGAGAACATGCAAACTTCACACAGGAAGGTTTGATAAAACATGAAGTGGTTGGATTTCTCAACCACCTGGGTCATAGAGGCACCATTTCCTGTAGTGTGTCTTGGGCAAGTACAGCCTGTTGGCGCCACTCCCTCTCCAAACCAATATTATTTTCCAACAGGTCTCAAACCAGAGCCCTTTTGCATGTTAGGCAAATGTGCTAACCACTGCACTACGGAAACACTTTACCAGCACAGTAGACTCAAATTTGCCCAATCTCATAATTATAATTATCATAAATATCACTGTTCAGTATATTGTTTTTTTTACAGCGATCAACCGAGTAGCTGTAACATTCATCCATATCAGTAGGTGGCAGCAGAATACTATTACTAATACTAATATTGTTTTTAATAAACTCGTGAAATTGAAAAACTTTTCATTGCACCATTGGTAATATGTAGTATTTCTCATTCCAGTGTTACCATGAAAGTAAAATACAATCATAACTTAGGGCAGTTTCCGAGTATAACCTAAAACGTATCTTCTTTAAGTCTTATTAAATGTTTATTTTGTTTATTCTGGTTTGCCTTGTCCAATCTTAATCTTAATAACTGGTGTTGTTGATTTTAAACTCATTGTTGCATTGCGTTTCATGAAAACTGGGAAAAAATAAAATGTCAATTCATCAAACAACTTACTATCATTCAGTACGAGGAGTATGCTACATGAATGTTCGCTTATACAAGATTGTCCCCCTCAAACATGATTTATTCAAGACTGGCAAAATGTAGAAAACAAGAAAGTTTTCTACATTTTGCCAATCTTTTTGGGGTGGATTCCTTGCTTGAAAAGCTACAGAACTTTTTTTGATGAAAAGCATTTACGAAAAGGCCAACTAGGAAACAAAGGGATAGCTACACAGCACTCCAATTCGAGACCAGCACTGAATTAGTTAAATCCATGCAGTCATGTTTGGCCTATCTTGAGTCAGTTTTCAACGAAACTATTGTCCGGTATGGCGCAGTAGTGTTCCCAGAAGTCTGCATGGCGGGTCACAGATAACTATCGACATAACGTTGCTGTTAAAATTGGCCAGGCGAAACACAAAAGGTGCTAAAATGGAAAATCTGGAGACAGGGTAGGAACAATCATTATTTGTTTATTCCACAGAAGGGCTCAGAACACCGAACGAGGCCGTTCAGCGAAAATTCCCGAGGCGATTATCCCTCGTCAGGAAATAACCACCTTCTAAAACGGGTGGCTTTTTCTCCGTGCATCATTTTGCTCAAAGCAACATGAAATCAAATTGTATTTTTTGAACAGTGGGGGCATATGGAATGTACGCTAAAAAGAGAAAGAACATCCTAAAATGGATATACTCCATTTTGGTTTGTCATGTGGCTTCATGCAATACAATGACTTAGACCCTTTGTATCTCGTAGGGACAATATATTTACTTAAAATATACATATTTGTGGATCCCGATAATTTTTAGTTCAAGTCAATTTAAAGTGGAAATCAACGCAAAGGATGTATTTGCCGTATTTAAAGAAAAAATAATGTCCCGTTTTCCTAGGTGTCAGGACCAGAAACAGGACCCAATTGCGTTACGTTTCTCACAAGTTTCATTAGAGGAGAGAGAAAGGGCTGCGCCCACGATTTGGTGTTCGCTGGGCGCGGGAAGCAAGTCGCTCTTGTAATCGGATGGTGCTCAGAACGCGGAAGTGGATCTTCTGTAGTGAGCGATGGCGGTGTCAGGGACTGGGAGAGCAAGGCGTGGTCGGGATCGGAAGCGAGTCGTAACCCAGAACGGGAGAGTGGACGTAGTCGGGGACAAAAAGAGGTCGTAAGCCGGGACGGGAGAGCAGACGTGATCCGGATCAAAACGGGTCGAAGCCGGACACAGACGGGAGCAAAAAACGGGACATGTGGGAGTCAGGGTCGAAAAAGGGTAATTATTAAATTATTAAATATTAACAAATAATGTGTCATGTATTTTACGTAATTGATGATTTCTCCTGCCAGTTGGAAATCCAATGTCCTAGAAAATCGCAATCACACCATACGTGGTGAGGTATTTTCAGAACCTGCACGTAACATGTAGGTGACTCCAGTCTTGAGTGAGTGGATCAATACAAATAACGATATTATTGTTAATAAGCAACTACTCGGATGGAATCAATACTATTGTACTGGAGTCAATACTATTCTTTTGCACCAATTTTTTTCACCAAAATGTAACACCACTTGATTACCCCCTATCCCTACCTGATTACTGGCTGGCCTGCTGAATCCAGGAATAGCGACGGAGTGCTTGGACAGTCAGACCGAGCCACCCACCCCTACTAGAAGTTAAAAATGACTGAGGAAACAGGAAGCTCTGTGTGCGTTATTTTCAACTACAGAAAAGGACAATACCGGGTCTCATTTGTGATGTAGAGCGGTCTTTACTGTGGCAACACCACAAAGTTACATGGACACATGAAAAAAAACTCACCCTGCTGAGAGCAACAACCTGCAAAGCTATAAATCTGTTGTCACTATGCCAACATAACTAAAAGGGCGTATCTCTGACTTTATTTTGTAAATATTGCACAGTGAAAGTTATGTGAAATGTTATTTGCTTTGTTGACATTGTATTACAGTATTTGTATTTTATAAAAATATTACAGTGGTACCCATATATACGAGCACTAGTGATGGCAAAATGAAGCCACATAAAACAGTGAAGCCCTGCAGGGAAATGCCTCACACACACACTGGTAGGTCATGCATCCAAGAAGTGAGTACTAGCAAAACATACACGGATGCACTTTCCTTTTAAAATCCAAAATCGCATCGAAATTGTAATACTGTTTATTCTCGTCATGCTGAGGTTTTTAACTTTTTCCTTGCCCTCGTGTAGGTTTTATATCAGGGTATGTAATAAAAGCCTGTAGTTTGCCATAGTCTGTGCAGCACTGGAATTTTTGTGGTGTGCTTAATGTAATGATAAACTAATTCAAGAGGAAAGGTTTGTATTATTCATTGATTATGATGTTCCCCCAAAAAATTATCGGTATCGGATTGGTCACTGTGGGATCTAAACCTATATTACTACGGTTCAGCCCGCCTACATTAGAAATTAAAAGACAGAAGTCTGAGTTTGGATCGGAGTGACACTTATTTAACTTCGTGCAAAAAGGACACCCTGGCAGAATTCAATCTGCAGAATGTGTTGATCACGGTTTGTTTTGCCTTTTTGTGCAGTTCCAGTCATGAGAGTGCAAAGCAGGAAAAGACTTGAAACTTTAACTAGAAAATCAATTATTGAAGACAGCTGAATCATGGGTTTAAACACAATGAACAATGGTAACATTCACACAGAGTGCAAGAAAAGATATATCTGTTTGAGAACAACCCAGCTCATTTAAACTCAAGCACAGATGACCAGATGCTGTTTTGCTATCTTGGGTTTTATCAGCAGAAGGTCAGGGAGACCATAAAATGTTCTTATGGGTTGAATATAAGTTCACATTACCCTTTAGCAAATTTGAATTGATAACAGAAAAAGACACACATTTATAGTTTTATTTACCCTACATTTATGGTCAATATTACCCTGCTTTTACCTAGATCGGAACAATAAAATTTCATGTGATCCCCACCCCTTAAACTACACTAAATACAGTGGAACCTCGGTTCTCGACCATAATCCATTCCAGAACCTTATAAGAAAACCGATTTGTTCGATCACCGAAATCATTTTTCCTATTAAAAATGATGTAAATCGTTTTAATACGTTCCAACACCCTGAATGTTTACCTTGAATGTTTAATGTTAACATATAGCTAACCCAGGCTAATCGTACGTTCGCGTTATCGTAATCTTCCGCACGAAAGATTCCCCTAACATGAACATGTAAAAATAAAAAAATCAGGTCATTTAGCACCCGGGTCTCCACAACAAGTGGTGAGCGGTTTTTTGAAAAGGGGGCTCCGTTCCAACACCCTCAATGTTGGGCTCCGTTCCAACACCCTGAATGTTTAACGTAAACTTAAAGCTAACCCAGGCTAATCGTACGTTCGCGTTATCGTAATCTTATGAATAGGATTTCATACCTTTGTGGTGGTCAGCAGAAGGCGCTCGCACACCTCCTTCATATTTGGCTATTTTTTCTTTCCTAAATGCAATAGTTGTACGCACTACTTTTCTTTTTTCACCTGTAGCAACTTTGCTGCTAGCACTGCCTTTCTTCGGAGGCATAATAAGGGGCTAAAACACCCGTACGCCACTCAGCATCGCACCCTAGCGTACGCACTCACGCATTACCGGCATTCGAACTCCGATTTTTTGCGAGAATTTCTCGAAATTTTTGGTCGGACACCGATTTGTTCGAACTGAGGTTCCACTGTGTTATAATGTTGTATTTAGACCGGTGGGCGCCATTAATATATTTTATTTTCAATACATATCTCAGAGGGCAGCACAGCGGAGCAGTGGTTAGCGCGTGTGCGGCATAGTTCTAAGGTCTTGGGAACCTCTGTTGTGGAAAATAGACTCGCATTTGTAGAATACAGTTGCATACATTAGAAATGTAGAAAAACCTGCTTACGTTGCTTACAGTAGTGAGGGAATGTTGACATCATTCGAGAAGATCCTTGACAAGATAGTCGAGTTTACCAAAATGGGCATGAGACCTACAAGGCCTTTCTTCAAGGACTCTCTGAGCAAACTGAGGCAACAACATGTCCTAATAAGGGTACGAACAACATGTCCGGGTTGATTACTGAGGACTAGGGCCGCCTTTTGGGCTGAAGCTATAAAAGCATTGTTATTTTTGGAGTTCTCTGAGTTCTTTTGGGATGACGAAATAAAAGGCTCCCCCTCATGGCTGGTTCCCGATGTACTTAATTCAATCACGAAAGAAGACTTAAAAGATTATCGAACCTACAATTTCTCCTACACCTCCTGTGTGGGTTCAAATCTAGCTACCAGCCTACCTGTGCGGAGTTTGTATGTTCTCCCCGTGCTTGCGTGGGTTTCCTCCGGGCACTCTGGTTTCCTCCCAAATTCCAAAGACATGCATTTCAGGTGGATTGGCCGGTCCAAATTGTCCCTAGGTGTGAATGAGCGAGCGAGTTGTCTGTCCCTGTGTACCCTGCGATTGGCTGGCAACCAGTTCAGGGTGTCCCCTGCCTGAAAATAGCTGGGATGGGCTCCAGCATCCCCGCGACCCTACTGAGGATAAGCGGTGCAGCTAATGAGATGAGATGAGACATATCTCAGGTAAAATATTTGAATTGACTGGAAATCTTAACTCTATCACCGACAATGCAGCCGTTTTGAATATCCACTGTGTACTTGACCCCCTACTCCTTCAATATTTGGCGACGGTCCATGAAGGTGGTCGGACAGTAAAAGGTTGGTCTGTAGCAGTCTTGGCCAATGCTGATGTACTTAGTTATAATGTGCAGCTGCGGCTGGTCTGGTGTTATCTTAACCCGCTCTGATCTTGTCTCTTTGCTTTGCCGTAATGATATTTGACTTTCATGCGCCGTCACACCCGGCGCGCCGCCTCCCTGGCTATGCGCTGACGCTTCTGACACGGACATCTTCTTCCCCCTCTTTTGTCTAAGACGCAGCTGCAGACCTCACACGTATTTGCCTCTTGCTTGACTGCATCATCGATGTTTTCGAGAGTCACTCCTGCGCTTTTTCTTTTACAGCAGTGTCTCGAGAACAGCCTGTAGATTTTTTTATTCCATCTATATGGTTGTTCTTTAAATTTGCTTGAAAGATTAGTCACGTTATGTTTATTTGTATAGCTCTTAATCACAAGGTCTCTCCAAGGGCTGCACACACCACAAACTATTAATACAACATGCCCTGATATGAAACCTACATGAGGGCAAGGAAAAACTCGAGAAAAACCTCAGCATGAGGAAAATGAAGAAACCTTGAGAAGGGACCCCACATGAGGTAATCCAGGCTGACCAGCCTGCAACGAATGTTGCAACAACAAATAATACACAGATATTGTAGACATGAAATATACTGTAGGCCAGGGGTAGGGGACCTATGGCTCGGGAGCCATATATGGCTCTTTTCATTAGTACGTATGGCTCTGAAATAAAATGTAACTATTGCACATCTCTCTGTGGCGTTCCAAAGTCAAGTGATTTCATCCCGATTTTGGTCCATATACAGCCGAAGCAACTTAATGCAGAAGTTCGAAAAGAAACCATTCAAACTGATAAATAAAAACGCTGGCAAACGACTTTGATTGGGTGAGCAGTACAGGTGGGCGGATCCCTGCACACAGCGCAAGGCACTACCTTCTCTCTCTCTCGCTCAGTGCAGTCTACACCAAAAGTGAATATGACGACATGTTTATCGTTTGCAGTCATTTGTGACATTTTTACAAAAGAACTTTGCATGCACATTGTTTTGAAACTGTTAAGGACAAATTTCATGGGAAAAAATTGCATCAACACACTTTACTGAAGGTGGAAGACAAATTGTAAATGTCATATTTACATTGATTTGGGACACAGGATTTGGCATTATTATCATTTCATACATTTGATTAAATCATCAAATGACGCACAGCGAAATAAAATGTGCTGAAGAATTAGCTTTTGTCTAGAGCATGTTTGGCAGTTTTTTCAATTTTGTCTGAAAATATATGATTTGGCTCTCTCTCTTTCTATGGCTCTTTGGGTCAAAAAGGTTCCTGACCCCTGCTGTAGGCCATTTATAAGCTATGGAATAGAAGTGTGTTTTAAGCCTAAATTTTAAACTGTTCCACTGAGGTTGCAGTTCGAAAGACTACATTAACACGCATGCATTATTCTGTTAAACATTGAAATATTTGTACTTTTCGTCAACCAATTATGCTCGTATTTTAATAGACCGGTAAAAACAATTGAGTTAATCATTTGATCAACGGAATTCTTGTAAGTGTTAACCCAATAATTAATTAATTCGATGTCTTAAGCTGTCTCAGATATTTTGCTCTTCTTTGCTGGCCACAATGAACATTAGTCTTCTGAAAAAAAATTGACATATAACATATAAAACATATTTTGCTCAGGGCTGCCATCTCCTGGTTTGTGTCATCATTGCAGCTTCTATCTGCTAAATCATAATGCATGTGCAAGTATGTTCATTTCTTAGATGTGCTTGAAAAAAAGAATATTTTTTTCATCTTTCTTAGAGTTTGGGTTGGCGATTGAACTGTACTTTTCTTACTTTCACCATTTTCATGCTACATCACAAAGAGAAACAAAGACAAAAAAAAAACAAAACACGGGGACGAGCATCCATCACTCTCCAGCATTAACCCCCTCTTCCTTCTACCTTATGGGTTCTGCCCCATACAACTTTGCTAAAAGTAAGATAAAAGCAGACAGGAACGTTGGAAAATAAAGCATAAGCATAATGGTTAGCTCTTGCAACTCTCCATGCACTGTAAAATTCGGACAACAAGGCACACTTGAGTACCTTTTATGTATTCTCTTTTAAAGAATGAGTAGTTTATTGTTTTAGGGATAGCCCCCCTTGAAACGTAGGATCTAAATTTCAAGGGTGTCATTTTTTTGTTTATTCATTGTTTCGGTTTTTGTATCTGTCATTAGGTGAGTACCAATGAGTCCCATTTTTTTTCAACTTCTGAATTTCCAGCTTCTGGACGGACACTACCAGGAACGACCGAGCTGGAATAAAACAAATCAAACAAAATGAAATGAACATGGCAGTAACACAGCATGAGCATGGCAGTAACAGCCCCAGCAGGGCACTAAAAGCCATGTTATTAAAAAGGCCAGGGTGACGTTTATGAATTAGAGCACCCTCTGGTGGTTCATTGTTCATGGCTTTTCATAAGTTTTCCGCCACCTATAAATGTATTTTAAGACCTGTCCAATTCAACTAGTTCCCACGCTCAAATATTTCCAACAAATATTTTTTCTTCGTGTATTAGAAGGTACGGGCTTACTGGAGTCATTTGGACTTGTACAAAGTCTACTTGAACTTTGACAGGCATATAGAACTTGTGACCCAAGGTCCAGGTTTGGCCCATTGGATGATTCAGTCCAACCTGCCAAAAATTTCTGGTTAAGTCAAAAAAGAGAAGTGATTCTCTAGGACATTTTATTAAAACCAAATGCTGTTTCTGGCTGCTAGAAGGCAGTAAACACCATACTCTCAGCTTTAGTAGGCCCAGCCTAGCAAATTGATCTGACGCAGTCTAATCTTATTGCCCATGCTCTGCTAAAACTTTTATTTTTGTATTTAGTCTTTAATTATGTCAAATCAATACGAGAATTAAGGCAAAGAGGTACTGATTGAGTTTTTATAGCATGGTGAATTGGTTCAGATGTAAAACTGCATTTACTCAACTGTTAGAATAAACCACTTAATGCATTCAGTGCCAAATGTGAAAATCTTTTTTTTTTTGCCTATTGTTTGTGAATAAATGTGTTATGCTTAAAAAAGATCCCGAGACATTTGTGATTCTAATATGTAGGGTAGTTTACCAAAGTCATTTGGATGACAAAGCATAATACAGAAAAACAAAGCGGAATATTTAGAGTAAATTATTTTACCGATCAGGCCTGCTCGTAACATGTAGGTGACTCCATTCTTGGAGTGGGTGAATCAATACAACAGAAGGTCTGGATGAGGCCCCTGAGCCAAACCCAGTTTTAAGTCCCTGATCTATAAACTAGCCGCATCCTTTTAAATGGTTCAAAATAAAGTAGCAGTATGAACTGTAGTTAGTTTTTTTATGGGGTCAATATTTCATTGTGATTGGTTTAGAACAGGGCAGCACGGCAGCGCAGTGGTTAGCGCGTGTGCGGCACAGTTCTGAGGTCCTGAGATCGAACTTTCTTCTGTGGAGTTTGCATGTTCACCCCTTGCTTGTGTGGGTTTCCTTCGGGCACTCCGGTTTCCGCCCACATTCCAAAAACATGCATGTCAGGTTGATTGGCCGATCCAAATTGTCCCTAGGTGTGAATGAGCGAGTGACTTGTCTGTCTCTGTGTGCCCCGCAACTGGCTGGCAACTGGTTCAGGGTGTCCCCTGCCCACTGCCCGAAGACAGCTGGGATGGGCTCCAGCACCCACACGACCCTACTGAGAATAAGCGGTGCTGATAATGGATGGATGGATAGATGGTTTAGAACAGGGTGGCACGGCCGCTGAGTGGTTAGCTCATCCGCGGCACAGTTCTGAGGTCATTGGTTCAAATCTAGCTACCTGCCTTCCTGTGCAGAATTTGCATGTTCTCCCCGTGCTTGCTACGGACACTCTACTTGCTCATTCACACCTGGCATGCATGTTATTTGAATGTGGGAGGGAACCAGTCCGTCTCTGTATGCCCTGCGACTGGCTGGCAACCACTTCAGTGTGTCCCTGCCCACTGCCTGAAGACCTCTGGTATGGGCTCCAGCACCCCTGCGACCCTACTCCTGATAAGTGGTACAGATAACGGACGGATAGATGGTTTAGAACATGCATGTAACGTTGCTTAGGATGCAGGACAGAAGCGGATCTTCCACGTGGGACTTGGTGGAGAGCAGATTGAAAAGGTGGTCATCCTATCACATTAAATCATTTAACGGTCCTTCCCTCGGCACGCGTGTACCGTACTTAACCGTCCCGCTCATGTTTAAATGAAATCATCTCGAAAAGTGCCGCTAACCCCGTGAAACTCCATTCTGTATTTATACGGCGGAGCGAAAGAAAAATACATTTTGGGAGAGGCTAACGTTTCATGCTAAATAAGTTGTGTGAAATGAAGTCTGTAAAGCGACATTGAGCAAAAGCCAAAGCGCTTTTTTGTGGCACATGCCGGAGCTTTTATGGAGCATCAAATAGCAGCGGGCGGCTTGTCCTAGGCTTCAAGGATTATTAGGTGAATTTGTATTGTCAGGGACACGCTGCACTCTCGCCCGTTATAAATGGCGTCTTTCGCTCTCGGCCCAATCCTATCAATCTAACACTTACGGGTATCATCGCTACGTTAGACCTTGGCGTGCTCGCCGGCGCAAATGAATTAAACGTCTTTCCCGCAGGATTCATGATAATTGCGGCGCTTTCCTTTTTCCTCTCTTTGACGTGCGGCATCCGTTTTATGATAATGATGTAGGTGGAATTCGCAGCCTTCTCCGTACGCTGTCGAATAACCAGGGTTGGGTAGGGTTACTTTAACTTGATTACTTTCAATTACTTTTGGATGACTCCAATACCAAATATGCTAATAAAAGACTAAAAACTAAATATGAATAAAATTATGACTCACAACACGTGGTAATCTTTCTCTCCTGGCTTTGATCTCATTGATCTCCGGCAAAACGAACATAAAATGCGACAGAAACAAAATGAAAATAAATCCAAACAGCTTGCCAACATCGTTTTTGCCGTTCCATGTGTTCCGCTACTTCCCAAGCCTGCACAAAATTTAGTAATTTTATTCATATTTAGTTTCTTTTGTCTTTTACTAGCATATTTGGTATTGGAGTAATCCAAAAGTCAATGAAAGTAATCAAGTTAAAGTAACCCTACCCAACCCTGCGAATAACACATTTAATTGTTTTTAGAACACACGTGGCTTGTGGTCTTAATATGTACAGTACTAAATTATTTCGCAGCATCGTGCTTTGTACCTCGCGGCCTCATTGCATCCTGGGTTGAAAAGTATTCCGTGATACATTATCCCTGATCGCATACTGCTGTGAGCAGTGTTCTCGTTTGCCCGCGTCCCTGCGTCCTAGACGCATCATTTTTGCTGGGGACGCATTGGGTCAAATCAATGTGCGTCCCAGGGACGCAACGTTTTTGACACCAAATTGTCGTTATTACCCGATTACTTTTTTTTTTTTAACAAAGATTTACCGCACTCCAAACTTTTCATCAGGCAGATCCGCCATCCGCCGTTGTTGTTTTGGTCGGTTGTCGAGTGAAAGAGAAGTATGCCTCCGAAAAAACAATTGGTATTATGTGCAAATTAACAAAATGTTTTTAATTTTTTCACTGTTGGTAATAAGTCAAAACATAACACAGAATGTGGTAACAACGGCAATAATTCCGGCACAAAAAAACAGCGGAGAAATTCTTCAGAAGACCGTGAAGGCAAGGAAAACACGTGTGTTGAAGCCAACGATTCGACGAAAGAAAATAAACAAAAGAATACTAGCAAGAAAAGGACTTTTCTGCCCAAATGGACTAAATTATATTCCTGGTTACGCTATGAGGAGGATGATAATGGATTGGACCTTGAGAAGGCATTACAACTATGGCGGGACAGCAAACCACGAAGAATATATGAACTGAAAAATTTGAATTGATAACTGCTTTGTATTACCAATTAACTGTGATGGTTTAAACGTAAAATGAACACTGTGTGAGCAGGGGCCACCAGAGAAAATCTTCCACCTATAATGAACTGCACTTAATCAGCCTTGTTCTATTATCCCTAATCCTGTATTGCTGCGAGCAGGGGGGTCAGCAGAGCACAGCTTTGTCTGCCCTAGCATCTGTTTTTTGCCATTATTTGCACCTCAAATATCCTGCACTGGTGCAGAAGAGACCCATTATTCCCAATTGCATGTTGCTGTGAGCAGGGAACGGCAGAGCGCACTTTTGTCTGGCCTGGTGTTTTTTTCTTTTCTGTTAGTATTGCTTAAAATGAACTGCACTTGTGGAGAGGCACTCTATTATCCCTGATCACATATTGCTGTGAGCAGGGGCCAAAAGAGAAATCTTCTGCTGTTATTTCCACCAATAATGAACTACACTTAATCAGCCACAATTCATTATCCCTAATCCTATATAGCTGCGAGCAGGGGTCAGCAGGGCAGTTTTGTCTGCCCTGGCATCTGTTTTTTGCCATTATTTGCACCTCAAATATCCTGCAGTGGTGCAGAAGAGATCCATTATTCCCAATTTCATGTTGCTGTGAGCAGGGACTGACAGAGCGCACTTTTGCCTGGCCTAGTGTTTTGTCATTTCTTTTCTTTTCTGTTAGTATTGCCTAAAATGAACTGCACTTGTACAGAGATATCTATTATCCCTGATCACATATTGCTGTGAGCAGGGGCCAATAGAGAAATCCTCTGCTGTTATTTCCACTTATAATGAAATGCACTCAATCAGCCACAATATATTATCCCTAATCCTATATTGCCGCAAGCAGGGGTCAGCAGGGCACAGTTGTGTCTGCCCTGGTATCTGTTTTTTGCCATTATTTCCACCAAAAATGTCCTGCACTGGTGCAGAAGAGATCCATTATCCCCAATTTCATGTTGCTGTGAGCAGGGACTGACAGAGCACACTTTTGTCTGGCCTGGTGTTTTTTTTGTTTTGTTTTTTTTTCCCCGTTAGTATTGCCTAAAATGAACTGGACTTGTGCAGAGGCAATCTATTCTCCCCAATCCCATATTGCTGTGAGCCAAGAACATTTTTTCTGCTTGGGTGCACCCCGCTGGAGAGAATTGTTGTGCTTTTTGGCTTTAAATACAGGTCGATGAGGAGGCTGTTATCATTTACTAAGATGTCAGCTCATTTGATTTTGAGGATGTTTACAAATTTATTCGAGGAGCAACCATGCTTTTCGACTATTTGCGATAGCAGCATTTATGTCATGACTGCATTGCTGAAAATTAGATAAATGATGTTCAGTAAGCGTAAGAGAGACTGGCTCTTCTTAAGCTGCATTGTAATGAATCGAATGTCCGGAAGACGGATGTCTTCGTGTGTTTTCAAGGCCGGTAAAAATTTTGACTCCTCGATAAACGAACTCCAGTTATTTCATACTCCAAAAGATGATTTCCCTCGGGTAGCCATCAGATGAGCTTTTGTATTGCGCGTGGAAACATGCAACTACGTACCGCACATCAATAATCTTCGAAGATCTTTTCACCGGCTTCTGCTCTTCGTATTGGGCTTAAAAATTTAATTTCGGTCATGTGCTTGAGCGGACTGGACTAAATATGTAATAGTCAGACTATCTGCACATGTCCAGGAAATTACAAATGGATATTTAATGAACTTCTTGAACTCGAATTTATCATTTGATGTGCATATACGGGGGGTAAGATAAAAAATGAAGTCAATAAGTGTGTGTGGGGTTTCTCAGAGCATCGATTTTAACCTCTCATGCCGCTTCAATACACAGGGTTCGTACACCTTTTTCATGGCCAAATTCCAGCTCTTTTAAGGACATTAATAGCCAATTGTCCAATTTCTCTAATATCATTAGAAGTGGAAGTCCGGTGTGATACATGTATTTTGCAGGGCCACAAATATATCTGCAATTTGCATCACTTTTTTTTATTTTCAAAAGGGTTGGATTATCAGATCTTGAGTAAATCACAAATATTTCCCCATATATCCATCCATCCATTATCTGCACCACTTATTCTCAGTAGGGAGGCAGGGGTGCTGGAGCCCATCCCAGTCATCTTTAGGCACTAGTCAGGGAACACTCTAAACTGGTTGCCAGCCAATCACTGGGCACACAGGGACAGACAACTAATTCGCTCATTCACACCTAGGGACGAGATAGATATAGATAGATATAGAGATAGATATGGAGATAGGTATAGAGATAGATAGATAGATATATACTTTATTCATCCCCGTAGAGAAAACCACAATTCCAGCAGTCTCCTTTGTTGTTTATTAACAGATTAACAGGATGCCTTCAGGGTGCGTTGTTTTAGTTTAGCCACAGCGGAGTGGATGACGTCACTCGCTAGGCCATAAGTACACCAACTCGTGTTCACGTAGATAGTCCACCTCCTCTCCGCTTCTCGCAGGCTTTTGTGTCTCTGTCTAACAGCGCTGAAGCTAGGTAGCTCCGGATAGCTCCTTGTAGCTCCAGGTAGCTCCACATTAACGCCCGGGATGCTAGACGTGAGCCACGTTTCCGTAAAACACAGCAAACTGCACTCCCTGTGCTCTTTGATGTTTTTCACCAGTACAGCCAGTTCGTCGGTCTTATTTGGTAAAGAGTTCACATTTACCATGCTTACGGACGGCACCGAAGACTTATAACGCCTCTAGACGCTTAGCCTTAGATCCGGCACTGCATCCACTGTAGGGCCCCCTCATCATGCCGATACGAGAATTCTTAAGGGCAAGGAGTTGATTCCTTGAATAAGTGCATTTTTGTGCGTTAAAACGATAGGATAGAAGATAATCCAAAGTGTAGTTGTCAAACGGGATGAAAAACACCAAAGATAGAAGCAGACACTTAAACCATTGAAGCACAAAAAGTGAGAAATAGCTGATGGAAAGGATGCCGCCCGCGGCGGCGCCGCTTTGATTTTAGATTTAGACCGGTCAATCAACCTGATATACATGTTTTTGGCATGTGGGAGGTAACCAGAGTGCCCAGAGGAAACCCACGCAAGCACAGGGTGAACATGTAAACTCCACACAGGAAGGCTGTCGCATGAGGCACAAGAACACAGACTCCTCCGGCCTCGAAGCGATGGGCCAGGGAATACTGTGGGTTTTCCGAGCTGAGTACATCAGAGGCTACGTGCGCAAAATATGGCCGATGGCCATAGGTTACACTAGGCCCTGACACAACCCTGGTGATCAAGTGTGCAAGAGCAGCTTCTAGCTGGCCTAAGGAGGGCTCTTGGACATACAAGATGTTCAAACATGTAAGACTGGACTATTAGCACGTCAACTTGGGATACAATCCTGACCTGAATTACATCATCACAGACCATGCAATCATCCGTGACAGAAACCATTGGACTTATGAGTATAATAGGGAAGCATACAAGAACAAGCATGGAACGAAGATAAGACTAATGGCTGACGCCTCATTATGGCTGCAATAGCGGGTGAATTTGACAATATCAGTGCCACATTGTCCGGCTATTGCACTGGAGAAGTTGACGCAAACAATCTGGTAACGGTCCTGGTCCCAAAAGAAAAAGAGCTCATGGTCAAAGGGCGGTATTTCTCCGAACAGACCATGCCCACCAGGATCTACCAGGTTCTCTCTGAGTTCAACCTAAAGAAACATGTGATGGAATACTTCCGCACTCATACAATGACCACCTCTGCCACACAACTAAGCCACATATTGGACAAGGTCTCTGTACAAATCACCGCCCAGAACGCTTAGTTAAAAAACATTCCATTCTAAATTTTGTTTTATGTATAGGATCATGGTCCGGTGGGATTGTGAACCTGTGGCCCATTCTCAGATTTCCTGCAGACGCCAACAGATTTTCCGCAAGAATCACAGTGTATTTGGCTTCATCCATCTTTTCATTAACTCTAACGGCTTTCCCAGTCGATGATGCTGCTACCACCATGCTTAACAGTGTGGATGGTGTTTCCAGGGTGATTAAAGTGTTACTCCTATGCCAAACGCTTTGCATTCAGCCCCAAAAGTTCATTTTAGGTATCATCTCACCAGAGCATCTGGTTTCACATCTTATTTGTGGCTACAATGTGGCTTCTTTCAAATGGCAAATCAGCCCTTTTATGGATTTTTTTCAGAAAAGGCTTTATTTTTGCCACTACTCCATAAAGGGCAGATTTATGCAGAGTACGACTAAATGTTGTCTTATACACATATTGTCCCACCAGAGCTGTCTATACCTGCAGGTTATCAAAATAAATGATTGGCCCCTTGTCACGGTTGCCATGGCGCCCAATTGTTCCCCGCCGTGTGGTGCCAGGTTCTGTCACAGTTGCTACGGCGCCCAATTGGCCCCGCCCATTGACACCAGCTGAAACACGTTGACAGATTGCTGCCGGACTACTTAAACGCTGTCTTGTGAGTCGCCTAGTGTCAGAGCGTCTGTCAAACTCCTTCTAGACTCTGTTGAGATATGGCAAGTCCTGTGAATCTCTGTTTTTGCCTGTGTTTTGATCCTGTTTTATTTTCAGCCCGATCTGTTTGATTTTGACCATTCCCTCGTTCTGATTTCAATCTACTTCCGCGACCATCGATCCCCGGATCGAGTGTGCGCGCATTCCTCCTCTCCCCAATAAACTGTGAGGAACGTTACGCGATTGGGTCCTCATTCCTGTTCCTGTCCTGGTTTGTGACACCCCTTGGTTTCTTCTGATTAGTTTTCTCCTTGTTTCGGTTGAACGTTTTCGAGGGATGGCCAGGTCTTGATAGGTATACAGCTGTTTTATGCACTCTCTATTTGATATCAATGCTTAGACAATGCACCGAGGGATGTGTAAATGCTGTAATATGTTATTATATCCCATTCCTGCTTTGAACTTTTTCTCAACTAAATCTAAGACCTGCCTGTTGTGTTCTCTGGTGTTCATAGTGCAGTCTGTTTTCTAGAATCTTTTTCACAGAGCAGGTGCATTTAAACTGAGACTGCGTGCAGCAGTAGCTCAGGTGGTAGAGCGCTCGTCTTGGGATCAAGGGATCCCAGTTCGAATCCCGGCTCGTCCGTGATACCTGTCGAAGTGTCCTTGGGTAAGACACTGAACCCCTAATACCCCCAATAAGCAGGTTTGCGCCTTACATGGCTGCAAGGCCGCTATTGGGAAATGTGGAGCACATTGTAAAGCGCTTTGGGAAGTCATTGACTTGAAAAGCGCTATATAAATGCAGATCATTTCATTTCATTACTGACATACAGGAGCACTCTTATTGTCAGTCACATAGGTTGGCATTGCATTATTCAGAAGTCATCAGGGAACTTCTGGAGTCAGTTGTCTGAGCTGAGAGAGCAAGGGGCCAATATTTTTGAAACACCTACTTTTCAGATTTATCGTTGTAGATACAATATAAATTCTAAATAATTTGGTTTCACTTAACAATTGTATCTCAAATATTGCCGTTTCTGAGAGAATATTTTGAGTTTTTTAGCTTTAAGTTTGAAGCCTGAAATGGGGTATTATGACAAAGTTCTTGGGCAAAAAATATATTTCCTAGACACTGTAGTCAAGGTAGTGGCTGATCTTATTAATACATAATATATGCATTATCCATAGTACCTTGGCAGAGCTTTACAATTTAATGACATAAACCTCTTAATTTATCAAAAACAAAAAAAAAAACTTTAGGCTTGAGCATTCGTCACGTAGTATGCAACATACGAGCTTTGTTTTTTCATCTTTTTTACTGGCGCTGTAAAAGTATAATCATACCCGTAAAATCGTCATTTATTAGCAGCAGAAAAATCCATTGGAGTGTATCTGTCTTCGCTGTTCAGTAAAATACGGCAAAGGGCAAATAAATCAATATAAATAATGAGAACTGTTGTCTTTTCTTTTAAAGGGCATTGAGTTGATTATCCCCAGCCTATGTTACGAAGACTACTGCTAAATAATTATTTTTACTACATTCTATACAACAGTGTGTCATGATTACTCATTACACTCACCTCTGCCCACTCGTTTGGCGCCAGCTGCTGCTGGTTACCTGATTGGTTCCCCGTCCTTATTAAGCTCAGTCCTTTCACTCTCCTGTTGTCAGTCCATCAGCAAACCTGTTTGAACAAAGGCAAGCATTTTTGACTCTGACTCCCGTCAGCCCTGTTTTGTCACCCATTTTCCAGTCGTCCGTTCCTGATTTTCCCGTTTGTCTCCTGCTATGACCCGTTTTTGACCCCGACCACGTTTTGATCTTCCGTCCCAGCTAACGACCCATTTTTTTGACCCCGACCACGTTTGATCTTCCGTCCCCACTAACGACCTGTTTTTCTGTCTAACGACACTACGATCTCCCGCTCCGGAAGATCCACTTCCCCATTCAGAACACGCTTGCGTCCCGCGTCCAGCGAGCACCGGATCGCTGGCGTTGTCTTTCCTCTATATTTCAATAAACTTGTGAGCAGGGTTGGATAGGGTTACTTTAACTGGATTACTTTCAATTACTTTTGGATTACTCCAATACCAAATATGCTAATAAAAGAAAAAAATAAATAAATATGAATGAAATTATGACTCACAACACGTGGTAAGCTTTCTTTCCTGGCTTTGATCTCTTTGATCTCCGGCAAAACAAACATAAAATGCGACAAAAACAAAATGAAAATAAATCCAAACAGCTTGTCAACATCATTTTTGCCGTTCCATGTATTCCGTGACTCCAAGCCTGCACAAAATTTAGTAATTTTATTAATTTCCAGTTAAAGTAACCCGACCCAACCCTGCTTATGAGTAATGTTACACATCTGGGTCCTCCTTCTGATCTGGTCTTGACAAAGTGGGCTTTTTCACTAGGTTAACCACATCTCAAAAATTCAAGTAAGAGGTCCCTTGGTTATCGTTAACCCTTTCACTGGCTATAACCAGCCCTTGTGGGAACCCAATGGTACACTTTCTACAGAACATCCATAAAGGGTGTTAGTGGTGCTAGTTTGAACAATACATTGGCAAAAAAGTAAAAGACAGCCAAATAACAAATAATTGACATTTGTACATAATATAAAGAGTATCATCATGCAATGATGCAAAATGAACTCGATAACTTGCTACACATTTGCATATAGATAGTGCAACTGCTACAGTTCATCTCCCCACAAGACTGATTTGGCTTTTGAATTCAATTAAACGCGTCCGCAAACATTGATTACTTGTCTATGATCGAAAAAGATATCACAACAAGATGGAGCGTAGCGTATGAAGGTGGAGGAAAAGGTTTTAAACTAAAACGCAGATGCCAGCAAAGATAAATGCCTCGGTCCAAGTAATGTACATTTCCTTATAACAATGCCGGAAACAAAGTCTTTCTGCTTCAAGTGGAGCTGAGCTTGACTGATGAGCCCTATAACTTTGCAACAAGGGGCTGTGATTGTTTGGTTTAAATTACCATGCAACCATCAGCACCCAGAGCTTCCCTGGCACAATCCCAGGTACAAGTTTTCAAGATAGACCAAGGTTTTTCTTCAATATATACAGTATATAAATCAAGCGTCCCCTATCTTGCAGCGATTCATTTAAAACTACCCAGCTAGCTGAGTCCTCACAACTTGGTGACAAATGTGCAGGAAAATCCTTGGACTGAAATTTGTCTTCCTATCCTGCACTTTGAAGGGACAGCTTAGACACATTGATGAGGATTGAGACAAATACGAACAGAAGTCTAGACGAGGGGTGGGTTCAAAATATTGATACATACAGCTGTGTGAAATTATTCCACCCCTGATCATTTTGAAGATTGTTAGTTGTTAAGAAGATAAACTTTAGTTTGAAACATTTATTGGTCTGAGGAGGGATGAGCACCACCAGGCTGTACTTGCCCAGGACACTACAGGAAATGTTACCCCTATCACTTTAATAGTTAAGGGATCCATACACCCAGCCACCCACTTCTTATAGAATAGAATAGAATATACCTTTATTGTTATTATTACAAAATGACAACGAAATTGGGCATGACACTCCAGTTTTACACATTCACAGTGAGGTAAAGAACCCAAGAAGATAAAGGAAAAGAGAAGATAAGGTTATAAAACAAGGAGGATACAGGAGGTATATAGTTATAATTTCCACAAAATTTACCCAAGATATGTCGGCATATAGGATGTTACATACAGTTTGGTATCGTAGGGTTTGTGCAATATGCATTTGGTGCAAAAATAGTCATCATAGTGAAAAAAATGGTCAACATATGCATCTGGTGCAAAAATAGTCATCATAGTGCAAAAAAGATAGTCAACATTGTGCAAGGTGAGCAGTAAACATAAAACAGAAGAATACAGTAATGTTTGAGAAGTGAACTCAAGTTTAAAAAGAATTAGCGGAAGTTTCAAATAATTATGTAGAGCAAATAAGCCCAGCAAAAAAACAACTTGACCCTCATTGTTTCGAGTGGCTCGCTTTGGAATGGATGGAACGACGGCGTCCCCTTTTGGACGGTTCCCGAACTTACTAATTCGCCATGTACCATAATGAAATCTAATAACATGAAGTTTAGAATGTAATGAAAACACCCAAGGCTATGTATTGATGAAATAATGTTCCCACTGTAAGTAATTATGTGGATTGGAGGGGAATTCTCAACTACAGAACTTTACTCAAATTTCTCACTTCTTTGGCTTTCTCACAAGTTTAGCAATTTTAAACACCGTCATCTGATGCTGGTGGTCTCAGATATCCGAGACCACCCCCAAAAGAGGCATAATCTGGTCAAGTGTCCCTGGCCCTCATTAAAAGAGGAGCTGATCGACAGCTTATCCTTTTTTCTACTGCCCCGCATGATGGCAACAACACGTTCAGCATGTAGGACATACGTTGTGACCATACGGAGCACGAGACCAAATCTCTCTGAAACAACAAGTAAGATGCCAGTTTCAGATTTAACACCATGTTTCCTGGTTCTTGGGAATGAGGGTTTTTTTCTGTACAAGGGAATCTCCCCAAATCGACCATAATAGCGGGAAACTTTCTTTTTTGTGCTAGTAACTGACTTTCAGCGGTCGAAATTTCCCATAATCTCCGGCGCCTTCTCCTCCTTTTGATTTCCCTATCATGAATTCTCTGTGTTAATGAATTTTGTGGTAATAACGTCTCATCTCATCTCGTTAGCTGCACCGCTTCCTCAGTAGGGTCGCGGGGGTGCTGGAGCCCAACCCAGCAATCATCGGACAGTGGGCAGGGGACACCCTGAACTGGTTGCCAGCCAATCGCAGGGCTCACAGGGACAGACAACTCACTCGCTCATTCACACCTAGGGACAATTTGGACCAGCCAATCCACCTGAAATGCATGTCTTTGGAATGTGGGAGGAAAACGGAGTGCCCGGACAAAACCCACGCAAGCACGGGGAGATCATGCCCAACACATAGCTACACTAAAGAACATTTGGCCAAATCGGATTTGTTTTAGAATTAGGGGATTTAGACTTAAACCATTTCTGTGACTACCGAAATTTTGATCTTAAGCATTGTTATCAGTCTGAAAAAAGGGGTATCGAACATTCCTGTTTATATCGTTCTTATGCTAAAACGTTCTTACTGATGTCTGTCTCACCAGCACATCAGGTGAACTATGGATGAAGACATCTGCCAGACAAACTTTAGCCGTTTGTGCTGGCTCATTAAAACCCACATGGGAGCATGTGATGAAATATTTCAGTTCTTTTGAACGTGTTTGTTTTGGCCCCTGCTGAGAGAGCAGGAAAAAAATGAGGAACAAGAAGCAACCCTGCAAAATGCAATTACAAGTTGCTCAGGGGTCTGAACACCCACGTCGAGAGATACAACGGGCCAAAATTTATTTCTCCACAGTGAGTGCTGGCTCATGCATATTGCACTGAGGAGAGATTATGTCCATTCATTTCCCCCAAGGTTCTGACATCATTTTACACTAAGCGTAATAAAAGTGCACGGATGTTGGTCAAGTGCACTTGCACCTAAAAATTAAGGTCAGGGGAGAAGTTCACCATCCTTGCAGTGAATTATTTGGCGATTAGGGGAGCAATTAAGTCATTATATGCGGCACATCGGATTATAAAGCGCACCCCTTAAAAAAATAGTATTTTGTTGTATATTTTTAAAGCATGAATTTGAGACTACAGTAAGAGGTTCTTTGTGTACGGATACATAATGATGCAATAGATAGACTAATGCACGAAACTTTCAGGACCAGAATGGAGACAGGACCCACTCGCGTAACGTTTCTCAGTTTTTTGGGGAAGAAGGGAAAGGAGTGCACACACGATCTGGAGATCGCTGGTCGCGAGGAGAAAAACGGGTCAGTAGCCGGGATATAAGAGCAAAAATGTGATCGGGATCGAAACAAGTCAAAAAGCCAGGAAAGGAGAGCAGACGTGGTTGAAAACAAAAATGAATCATTATTCGAGACGGGAGAGCAGACGTGGTCGAGATCAAAACAGGTCGTAACTCGGGACGGGAGAGCAGACGTGGTCGAGATCAAAACAGATCGTTACGGGAGACAAACAGGAGCAAAATCAGGCGAAAAAGGACTTGCCGCGAAAAAACGGAGATTCGCAGACGGACCGACAACGTTTAATTACTGACAGGGAACCAATCTGTCAACAAGCTGCAGCTGGCGCCACACGGGCGGGGTCAATTGGGCGCCATGGCAACCGTGACACACACGGGCGCGGCCAATTGGGCGCCATGGCAACCGAGACACACACGGGCACGGCCAATTGGGCACCATGGCAACCATGACAGAAACTGAGGGGAAAAAAATAAACATATATACACATATATCCATTCATCCATCCATTATCTGCACCGCTTATCCTCAATAGGGTCACGGGGATGCTGGAGCCCCTCCTAGCCATTGTCGGGCAGTGGGCAGGGGACACCCTGAACTGTTTGCCAGCCAGTAACAGGGAACACAGGGACAGACATCTCACTTGCTCATTCACACCTAGGGACAATTTGAACCGGCCAAATCAACCTTACATGCATGTTTTTGGGATGTGGGAGGAAACCCACGCAAGAACAGGGAGAACATGCAAACTCCACACAGGGAGGTTGGGGTAGCTGGACTTGAACCCTGAGCCTCTGCAATGCCTGGCTGTGCACTAACCTACCACCACTGTGCCATAGAATCATATATATCATTGTACCATTGTTCTATTGTTACAATGCACTATTATTATTCCTTGCATTTTTATCATCATCACCTAGACCAGTTAGGCTAACCACTATGCTGTAAAACACGTTTTATTTTTTCCTTTCATCCTGATAGTCTTTTATCTTTTTTCTGTTCGAAGCCTTTTTAATTACATGTTTTACCCTGGAGTGTCATGTCTCATTTTGTTGCATACAATGTCTGACAACGTTGATAGCAATGACAATGTAGACAATTTTAATTCTAAAATTAATATGTGCCAGAATCAAGCCCAGGTAATAACAAATTACAACTACACCGCCAGTGTTACAGATGAAATACAAAAAATGGCATTAGAACAATTCTCATCATCACACTATCATCACAAATTTGCAAAGTGCAATCTGATACGTTAAACAGTCCCCCACTTCTTCACCAGTGTGTCAAAAACCCTTTGCTTTAATAAGTATGCGTAACTGAAAGAGGTTGTATAGTAGTTTGTACAAATACTTTCTGTTCTCCCTTCTCTAATGTTTGAAATTCAAGTAGAGAGACTGTTCAATCTATCAGAATGTACTATGGCAGGGGTGGCGAACAAGAGCCGAAATTTATAACTGAGAGTCAAAGAGCAGCACCACGCACTGACGGGCATTAGACGGAACCTACCCAAATGATTGGCAGTCAGTTATCTGTCCGGAGCGGCATGAAAACAACAAATCTGCCAAATTAATTTCAAAATATTATTCATTATTTGTGGGCAGCACGGCGGCGCAGTGGTTAGCGCGTGTGCGGCACAGTTCTAAGGTCTTGGGGCGGCAGTAGCTCAGGAGGTAGAGTGCTCGTCTTGGGATCAAGGGATCCCAGTTCGAATCCCAGCTTGTCAATGTTACATGTCAAAGTGTCCTTGTGTAGCGACCCTCGTTCATGCACGACACAAGGTTTCACAATCTCTGGTTTATTGCCTGCATTCAGTAAATAAAACAATACAAAAGTCAGGGGTCTCTGTTCTCGACTGCAATTATCTTCAACGCTTACAAAAATCACTTAAGCAACGGCAAGCAGACAACATGCGAGCACATTAATAATGAAACTTCGATAATAACAATGAACATAACTTTCCCACGTACCTGCATTCAGTAAATAAAACAATACAAAAGTCAGGGGTCTCTGTTCTCGACTGCAATTATCTAAAATATTGAAGATACAAAAGAACAGGTCATCACTCAACAGGCCGCACCTCGTGGCGTGTTTGCATCAAAACATGTTGCATTTTCATTTCAAGCTGTATTAACTTCTTATTTAGTGCTTTTTAATACACATCATTTAGAACAACTTATATATCTTTATATACAAAAATAATTTCGAAAGCAGCTCAAATGTCTAGCAAAATATGCATTTTTTTATCCAACTGATATTGGGCACAGCTTACCTTCAACGCTTACAAAAATCACTTAAGCTACGGCAAGCGCTGAAGCCCATAAAGTGCCAAACGAAAAAAACAGTCGCAGACGCCCATGACTTAACAACTGAATGAGGTACCGGAATATTAACAGTAATACAACAAAAACACAGATTTTGTGAGAATTCAAAAAAACATTCAAAACAATCAAATTTCAACTCTGTTACACTTGGGTAGGACACTGAACCCCTAATACTCCCAATAAGCAGGTTAGCGCCTTACATGGCTGCAATACACGGCCGCTATTGGGAAATGTGAAGCACACTGTAAAGCGCTTTGGGAAGTCATTGTCTTGAAAAGTGCTATATGAATGCAGATCATTTAATTTCATTTCTTGGGAACCTCCTGTTTTCGGTTCAAATCCAGCTACTGGACTTACTGTGCAGAGTTTGTATGTTCTCCCCGTGCTTGCGTGGGTTTCCTCCGGGCACTCCGGTTTCCTCCCACATTCCAAAGACATGCATATCAGGTTAATTGGCCGGTCCAAATTGTCCCTAGAAGTGAATGAGCGAGCGAGTTGTCTGTCCCTGTGTGCTCTGCGATTGGCTGGCAACCAGTTCAGGGTGTCCCCTGCCCACTGCCCGATGATTGTCAGCCAGTAACAGGTGTTGTTGCTGTATGAATTTCCAATCGTATCCGCCGTATTCTGCCCTATACAAGCACACAGGGATATAAGACGCACTCTCAAATATCTAAACAATTTTTTAGGTGCGGCTTATAGTCAGAAAAATATGATTGCTGGGATAGGCTTCAGCACCCTCGCGACCCCACTGAGGATAAGCGGTGCAGCTAATGAGATGAGATGAGATTTATTATTTGTTATTAACTCTGATGGATTTAAGTGCGTTTTAAGAGGGGAAAAAAACTATACATTAAACGAGGAAAAGAGCCACAGTATATAGAAAATATGATGCGGCAAAGAGCCGCATTCTTATTGACCAAGGGCCAAATGCGGCTCTAGCGCCATTGTTCGTCACAAATCTTCCGGTCTGGAGCCTTAGCTCTGAAAATGCTGGTCTGGGCCCCAGTGCTGTGGAATGCTCTTCCCCCTGAGATTCGATCTGCAACCTGTGGAGTGGAACTGTTTAAATCTAGGCTTAAAACACACTTCTATTCTCTAGCATATGAATAACCTATATTTTATGTTGACAATAGCTGCGTATTATTTGTTATTGCAACATTCATTGCAGCCTGGTCCTCCTGGAAAGGGGAATTACCTCATGTACGGTCCCTTCTCAAGGTTTCTTCATTATCCTCATGTTGAGGTTCTTGAGTTTTTCTTTGCCCTCATGTAGGTTTTAAATCAGGGGATGGTGTAATGATAGTTTGTGGTTTGCAATCATCTGTGGTCTGTGCAGCCCTTTGAGACTCTTTGTGATTAAGGGCTATACAAATACATGACCTGACTTGAATGTTAGAGATTGGAGAAAGCAAAGTGTTTCAACAAAATAAGCTAGATTATATGTGCATACTTATTTTCAAAGTTAAAACTTGAGATTGTATTGGAATGAAGAAAAAAACACACTCTGAGTCGAAGATTTAGATTTTTGATAGAAAGCCCTTCCATCAGAGGCGCGTGCTTCCAGGATCGAATCAGGGAGAAATCACGCTCCGCCCATTGCTAGAGGGTCATTTATTGGAAAATACAAGAATGAAACAATACATCTGATTGGTTTGAAGCAAGATCATATGAACAAAGGAATCAAATCTGATTGGTTTAGTCAGGAATCAGATGTTTAAATGCAGTGTATAATATTGGTCGCTAAAGGGCATGCGAGTATAATAAATGAGCAATAAGGATAGTGAAACTTTGTAACACAATGTGTCTCTTTTAATGTAGAGAAGCAAACTCTTGAGCGGGCTTGAAATGTGGGGAGGCAAGCTCTCGAGAGGGCTTCCCAGCACTAAAAACAATATTACACCATCCCCTGATCTGGAACCAACATGAGGGCAAGGAAAAACTCAAAAACTCAAAAGCATCTTGAGTAATAGTTAGCAGGCCCCAAGAGGATACAAACAGCACCTGGATATAATCTTGGACTTTGTTCAGCTATTTTTGAGGATAACATCATACAAAGGCACATTAAAACTATAATCAAACTTTAATTTCCCTCACACTTAATAAACCGATAGGTAATTGACACACAGGTGAAGAAGTAGGTCATGTTTAATCTATCAGAATGCACTATGCAAATCAGTGTTGGTGCATTGTGAGGAGAAATAGTGTGATAATTAGATAAAGCCTAATGCCCTGTGACATGTCATTTGTCCCACTAGTGGTCTAGTAATAACGTGCCGATGCTCAGTACTCCGGTTCGATTCCTGTTCCAATTCAGTGTTTTGCAATTTAGGTTAGCGATGTTTATCGATCAGTATTATAAAAGCTTGAATATACCGATGATTATTGTATGAATTTCCAATCTTATCCGCCGTATTCTGCCCTATACAAGCACACGGGGATATAAGACGCACTCTCAAATATCTAACCAAATCATGATTTTTAGGTGCGGCTTATAGTCAGAAAAATACGGTATATGAGAAGATGTTTCCAGTGGAGCAAACCTACTTGCTGTGTCAGTGTTGCTAAGCAACAGATGTGAGAAGTGGCTCCGGGGTTCCGGCTCTTTTGGGACCCGGGATAGACACTTATTGCCCGTGACCTAATGAGGCTCACACAAGAACTGCATTCACTTTTCTGATTTAACAAGTACAGAAGTCCGAAAGTATTAAGATCCGATCGATACATCAAAAGAAAGGGGGCGGACCTGCGGGAATTTGCGTCTATTCGGTCGGAAGTTCATTTCTAAGAAGCCTTTGATATGAAGTCAGGACTTGTGTGGGTTTTTTTTTTTTTAAGTATAAACTGCTAACCCCTAAAAATTGGTGCCGGCCAATTACTTGTACTCTTACTTAAGACAGTTCTTTATACTGGATGCTAAGATCCATGATTAAGAACATAAGAGAGAGCCCACACAAGTATAGGGATGCATACAATTTTGTGAGCTCAGTGTTTTTAAGATATTGCCACATCTGACAAAAGCTTTATTTTGATGGGAATTGTATCCCATGCTTGACAGAAAACTAATATCCCTAAAAAATAAAGTGGACAATGATTAAAATTGAACTTCAGCCTGGGGAAATTATGTAGTATTAGCGCAGGTAGTGATACAAAATGGAATATTCTTAGAACAAAACAAATGAAGAGATTCATTATTTATTAATAATCTTATCTAATCATGTCTAACCCGCTTCTACATTGAATTTAAAATCAAAAGTGTTGAATATTTCAACTGAGAGTGGGTCATACTGATCCAAACATTATATTTTGGGTACCTGCATTGTGCATGGGCTTAATCTAGGAATATATATATATATATATATATATATTGTTTTTTTTTTTTGCTAAAATGCACTCAAATCTGTCAGGACCAGAACGGAGAAAGGACCCACTTGCGTGCATTTCTCAGTTTTATTGGGAAGAAGGGAAAGGATAGTACACACGATCCGTAGATCGCTGGTCGCGGGGAGCAGGTTGCTCAGATGCGGAAGTGGTATTTGCGTGGTGAGCGATGGCGGTGTCGAGAGCGAAAAAAAACATATCAGCAGCCGGGACGGGGGAGCAAAAATCGTGGTCGAGAACAGAAAAGGAGTCGGAGCCGGGAAACAGACGAGAATCAGAACACGAGAGAGTCAGGGTCGAAAGGCTTGCCTAGTGTAAGCAGAGGTTTGCCAACGGACTGAGAACCGGTGACAGGAAGACGAGGGTATAAAAAGTGACAGGGAGCCAATCAGCCTCCGAGGAAGTTGGCGCCAAAGGACCAAACTCAGGTGCCTCGCATCAGTAATCATGACAAAATCTTGGAAATAATTAATTTAACAATTTAAATAATACGGTGGTACGACTTAAAGATTTTTGCATAGAATGACAGAACTGGGGATGTGAATATCCTAAAATTATTTTTTGAAAAAAAAAAACATGTTTTTAAAAAAGCTACACGTATTAGCACTGGCGGTGTAACATGATTTTGAATCTTAATATAAATCATGATTATCAAGACAAACTAATAAATGTTTAGTTTATATTTCCGATTCAAAGTTTGTCTAAAACCAGGGGTGGCGAACACATGGCTCTAGAGCCGCATGCCAATAGGAATGCGGCTCTTTGCCTCATCATATATACTGTGGCTCTTTGCCTTGTTTCATGTTTAGTTTTTTTTTTCTTGTGTCTTGAGGGTGAACACTTAAAACCTTAATTTGAGCATAGAAAATCTGATCTGAGAGTGGGAAATGCCAAATATTAAACTTATGGTCCTTGCATTGTAATCATATTATTTTCACGGATGTGAGAGGACCATGGTTGCGTATTATTATTGAACGTGATGGTCAAGTCAAGTCAAGTCAAATTTATTTATATAGCCCTTAATCACAAAAATGTCTCAAAGGACTGCACAGGATTACAGTTACAAAATTACACAATTACCTGATCTTAAACCAGCATGCGGGCAAGGAAAACTCAAAAACCTCAGTGTGAGGAGAAAAGAGAAACCTTGAGAAAGGACCTCACATGTGGTAATCCCCCTTCCAGGATTGACCAGGGTGAATTACAATTAGCATTACTGTACACATAATAGTAAACATAAGGTAAGATGTTGAAAATGTCCGTAAAGTGCATGACATCAACGACGCCCCCAGCCTGCAAACCAGTCCAGAAAGTCTATGACGGCCACAACGCTGCCTCCCGTCTCTGCCAGCTGGTAAATGCAGGGGTTGACATGCTGCAGGTCAGACGCCGGTCCGCTGACCCATCCCAAATCATCCTTCTCCTTCGTATCAGCCAGGCAGGCGTCGGAAAAAGACAGGACAAAACAGAATATGAGGTGGGCATCAATCATATGCTTTGGAATAGAAGTGCGTCTTAAGCCTCGATTTAAAAACTTCCGTTGAGGTTGCAGATCTTATCTCCAGAGGCAGGGCGTTCCATAACACCGGGGCCCGGATGGAGAACGCTCTCGAGCCCGCAGACTTCTTGGCTCTCGGAGTCACAAGTAGACCGGCATTTTCCGAGCGCAGACTCTGTGCAGGAACATAGGGGGAAATCAAATCGGAGATATAAGAGGGTGCAAACCCATGCAAACATTTATATGTTAATAAGAGAACCTTAAAGTCACATCTTAAGTGGACTGGGAGCCAGTGCAAGTTGGCCAATACAGGAGTAATATGCTCAAACTTTTTGGTCTTAGTCAAAAGTCTAGCTGCCGCATTCTGAACCAGCTGCAAACTTTTAATGCTAGACATCGGGAGACCAGAAAGCAATACATTACAGTAATCAAGCCGAGAAGTAATAAACGCATGAATGAATGAAATGATGGCTGCAAGACAACTTTGGTGAGCTTTATATGTTTCAGGTCTCTTGTGTCAAACTGATTGTAATGTTTCTGTGATGGGTATATTTTTAAATGGTCACGATAACTTAAAACCCAAGAGTTTAAGCTTTTCAATGACGGCATGACGTATTTCAGTGCCTAGAGTCATCAAACAGAGATTGTGTCTGTACGTGTCTGAGACACGTATTTGCCTGTGAACAGTCTGACGTGTTGGAACATTAGGGGTTGATAAATTTTGAATGACCTATCTGACTGCTTTGTTGACATTCCTACTGGAGCGCCCTATAGTCCAGTGCACCTTACGTATGGACAATATATGACAAAAGACTATTTTTTGGGGTTGTGCCTTATAATCTGGTGCATCTTTTAGTGCAGAAAAGACAGTATATTAAGAGAGTATTATTATAGAGAGGGATGTTAAAAAAATCCCATTAGTAAACACTTCAATAATTCATTAAAGTGTTCACCCTGTGTTTATTCAATTGATATTTAGGTATGGAAGCCATTCAAAGGGTCCCAAAACTGGCCTCAGTAGATAATCTTTTCGTATTCAAGATGAATGCAACAGCCCATCATTTCCTTTCCCTGAATGATGATGTTGCCGTGCACACCCAGATTACTTTCATCAGCTCTTCATTACTTCTGCCCTAATCACACATAATAGCGTCTGATGCACCTGGGAGTGAAAGCGACTTAATATGGTCGCTGGCAGAGATGAGCTCTCCAGCTGTTTGCAACCCTACAAAACTGTCAGCCCTCATTTCAGCCAATTGCCCTGCGGAACTCCGTAATCAAACCTGTAATAACAGCACACACCGTTCAGAGTGTCTGGCCACGCACACACACTCACACTATCTCTCTGGCCAACTTCGGCATCATCCAGACCGGTGTGTAAAATGGAAAAGCGGACACCATTTTTTCACGCCCACTTGCTTGAACTTGTAAACGTGTCAACCCGAGGAAAGGTTTTCCAGGTTGCAGCACATGACTGGACATGGGAGTCTGTCCATTTTTAAACTGCAAAGCTGGAGGATTGGGTACGAAAACGAAGTCACTGTATGCATTATATGCATATACAATACCCGCTGAATAGTAACCTGCATTGGTTGTTCAGTGGCAGAATTCTCACTTGCCATGTGGAAGGCCCGGGTTCGATTCCCGGCCAATGCATATACTATTCAGCCTTTAACGAGTTTAACGATTATTACATCAAACTATTTAAAGTAGTTTGTAATCATTTGGATTGGGGGCGGCTCAGGAGGTAGAGCGCTCGTCTTGGGATCGAGGGATCCCGGTTCAAATCCCGGCTCGTCCATGTTAGATGTCGAAGTGTCCTTGGGTAAGACACTGAACCCCTAATATCCCCAATAAGCAGGTTAGCGTCTTACATGGCTGCAATACAAGGCTGGGAAAATGTGGAGCACATTGGGAAGTCATTGACTTGAAAAGCGCTATATAAATGCAGATCATTTAACCCCCCCACCCCTTTTTAATCAGATTGCTATATTTCAGGTTTCATATGAAAGCTAAAAAATGTTTTTTCGAAACAAGAACCATGAGTAAACAACTGTGAATTAGAACCAATTTCTTTCTACATTTTACATTATACAGTGCCATAAAATGTATTTGCCCCTTTCCTGATTTCTTTAGCATATTTATCACTCACAAAGGCTATTAGAGGGCTTTCTAGCAGAAAATGCCCGTTTAATGTCACACCCCAGCATCTCAATCGAATTTAAATCTGGACTTTTACTTGCCTACTCCAAAACCTTTATTTCTTCATTTTTACTCATGAAGGGGTGGAATTGCTGGTCAAGTCAAGTCAATTCATTTTTATTTGTATAGCCCTTAATCACAAAGAGTCTCAAAGGGCTTCACAGGTTATTACACAGACGATTTTTTTCAGACTATTATTACACCGTCCCCTGATCTGGAACCAACATGAGGGCAAGGAAAAACTCAAAAAACCTCAACATGAGGAAAATGTAGAAACCTTGAGAAGGGATCACACATTTGGCATCCCCCTTTCAGGATTACCAGACAGCAAAGGATGTTGCAATCCCAAATAATACAGAGATATTGTCCAGGAAAAGTATAGGTTATTCATATGCTATAGAGTAGAAGTGTGTTTTAAGCTTAGATTTAAACATTTCCACTGAGGTTGCAGATCGGATCTCAGGGGGAAGAGCATTCCACAGCACTGGTGCTCGGATTGAGAGCGCTCTCGAACCAGCGGAACACTTCTTGGCTCTTGGGATCACCTGAAGACCAGCGCTCTCAGAACGAAGGCTTCAGACCGAAACAGAGGGAAATCAGATCTGAAAGATATGAGGGAGCAAGTCCATGTATGATTTTGTATAATACTAAGAGAGCCTTGAAATCACATCTTAGGCTAACAGGGAGCCAATGCAGGTTAGCCAAAATCGACGTGATGTGATCGGACTTTTTTGTCTTAGTTAAAAGCCTCGCTGCAGCATTTTGTACCAGCTGAAGACTCTTGATTCTGGACTTCGGGAGACCGGAGAGTAGTGCATTACAGTAATCGAGACGGGAGGTAACAAACGCGTGAATTATAATCTCCGCATCCGACTGAGACAGTATAGGACGAATTTTAGCAATGTTGCGAAGATGGAAGAACGCTGTTCTAAAAATTCTGGTGTGTTGTGTTTGGGTCATTGTTCTGCAGCTTGATCCAAGAACGCTTTAGTTTGAGGGCACAGACTGATGGACCGAACTCCTTCAGGTAAACACCAGAATTCAGTATTTTATCAACCACAGCAAGTTGTCCTGGTCCTGTGACAGCAAAGCAGCTTCAGACCCTCACACAGCCGCCACCGTGCTTCGCTGTTTACGTCATGTTCTTTTTGTCAAATGCTGTGCCATTTTTACACCACCTCCTGCTCACCTTCCAAACTGTCCAATTTCTTTACGCATCAGTTCACAGAACTTTCGTAGGGGCATGTCCACTGTGAGAGGGGTAAACTAAAAAGAAAAATCCAGAAATCACCATGCATGATTTTTTAATTATTCATGTGATAAAGCTAGAAATAACTCCTGAGAAAATGAAAATTAATATTTGGTACAGTAGCCTCTGTTTGCTATTACAGAGATCAAACATTTCCTGTAGTCTTTCACCAGGTTTGCACACATTGCAGTAGTGATCTTGGCCCACTCCTCCACACAGATCTTCTCTAAGTCAGTCAGGTTTCTGGGCTGTCGCTGAGAAACACAGGGTTTGAGCTCCCTCCAAAGATTAACCTTGCAAACAGTGGTCCCAGCTCTTTTCCAGTCATTGACCAACTCCTGTCGTGTAGTTCCGGGCTGGTTTCTCACCTTTCTTAGAATAATTAAGACCCCACGAGGTGATATCTTGCATGGTGCTTCACTACGATTTAGATTGACCGTCATGTTTAGCAGCTTCCATTTTCTAATGATTGCTCCAACAGTGGACCTTTTTTCACCAAGCTGCTTGGCAATTTCTCCGTAGACCTTTCCAGCATTGTGGAGGAGGTGTACACTTTTGTCTCTGGTGTTTTAGGACCGCTCTTTGGTCTTCACCGTGTTACAAGTTATAGTCTCACTTATTGTATGGGGTGGACAGGTGTCTTTATGCAGCTAACAACCTCAAACAGGTGCATCTGATTCAGTATGATACATGGAGTGCAGGTGGACTTCTAGTGAGTGGACTAACAGGTCTTTCAGGGTCAGAATTCTAGATGATTCACAGGTGTTCACATACCTATTTGCAGCTGTATCACTCAAATAAATTGTTAAAAAATCATGCATCATGATTTCTACATTTTTCTTTTTAGTTTATCTCTCTCACAGTGGACATGCACCTACGATGAAAATTTTAGACCCCTTCATGATTTCTAAGTAGGAGAAAGAGCAAAATAGCAGGTTTAAATACTCATTTTCTTTACTGTATTTGTGCAGTCGTTTAAGAGTTCTTATTGTTATGAGTTATTGTGAATGAAAAAGTACTTTGTGTGACCTTATGTATCAAAAGCAAAGTTCTGCAAGCCAAAAGAAATCTTCTAAATAATCCATCCAAATCATAACTCCAAAGTAAACCTTTAGACTACGGAGTCCAATTAAAAAGAAAAGTACACACTTTGGTATTTTTTTGGTTTAAAATAAAGCTGGAGTTGGAAATGCCTCTGAAGACAAAGAAATGCATAATTTACAACCCATTTAAAATATTTCCTTGGAAGCATCGGAAAAAAAAAGTTCTTTAACCAGTGCCTTGAAATTGCCAGCTAATGAGAAACCTAACAGACGACACCGTCCACCGAAGCACTAACCCAAAGGATAACTTTCCGGCAAATAAATATGAGCAAGAGGTAAAAAACAAGAGATGCGAAGGAGAAATTGATCATCTGTGCTTTGCAATTACAAAACCCTGAACAGAATGTTCCGTGAGTGAAGTGCTTGTTGAAGTTTTTATCAAACAGGAAGTGGACATCTTTGGAATAAATCAAACAGCTGAAGTTTGCTGTTCATCTTTAAGTCAGGCGGTAAGTACCAATCATTTATCTTAGACACCCTTCTGATTTTGTTGTATTTTATGTTTTTTTTTGCTAAAATATTTTCACAGATTTTCACCTAAAATACTTGTATTCCTGAGGTGCAGAAATCCCTGCACTTGAACATGCCGTACCTCTAAAATAGGACTTGAAGGGGTCGCTTCTGTTTCTTTAGACATGCGATATTCATTTAAAATAAGTTGTGTTTCTCTACTGTGATGATTGTCCTGCTCTTAAACATGCTGTGCCTTTAAGAGACAAGTTAATGAGGTCACTGTTGTTCCTTTAGACATGCGTATTGTTTCTTGACCAGTTCACCCTTGCAGATATTGACATGGGTAAATGAATCTCATTTTTCCTGTATATGTATATTAATTTATAATGTAGTTTCATCATTTATACAAATATGACCTATAAGACGTACTCCCTCTATACTATTTTCTTATTCTAAATTTCTTATTTGGGGTACTGGGGGTTCAGAAAGCATTAGGAAATTACCATAGGTTTCTATCTCTCGCTTTACAGTAATTTCACTTTACGACCTCCGTCTCAGAACAGACTAAAGACGTATCCCAATCTTCATTATTCATTTGAACAAAAACAGTATTAGTAGCAGTGTTCTCGTTTGCTCGCGTCCCTGCGTCCTGGACGCATCATTTTTGCTGGGGACGCATAGTCTCAAATCAACGTGCGTCCCCGGGACGCAACTTTTTGGACACAAAATTGTCATTATTACCCGATTACATCGTTTTTAAACAAAGATTTACCGCACTCCAAACTTTTTGTCAGGCAGATCCAGCAGATGTTGTTTTGGTCTCGCGGTTCGAGTTTTCATCTGCACGCCGATCTCGAGTTGTGTGGTGAAAAGTCTGTCTCTTTTTAGAGAACCGGCTTTTTCGGCTCAACTCATTCAAGAGAGCCGGCTCTCAAACGGCTCAGTGGCTTTGATGCATTATATTACCAATTATGATGTTGTATAAAGAAGTTAAGAAAAAAAGGAAGTATAAAAGGAGAAAATGAAAAAAAGACAGGTTTGTGGTTATCCCTTTAATCGGTATATTACCAACAATAATTTGATGCAAAAATGAATTAATAATTCGATGATTAAAACTGAATGAATTTATAGATTTTTATTATATATTTGTCGCCGATTTACAATTTCAACCTCGATAACACCAAATTTTAGGGACCCATAGATCTCTGTTGGGACCCATAGATTTTGGAGCATGCGAGTCCCCGGGACTCATCACTTTACACAGGTAAAATGAACACTGTAGTAGTAATCAAATCAATACAAAATGTAAATATAGCATTTAATACCAGTTTCATAGGCCTGACATACAGGTTTTAAATGTTTCCTGATTTTGGTGGAAAGGTCTTTCAAAATGCCAAATGGACATTGCTAATCAGTTTTGGACAATTGAGGTCTCTCCGTCACTTATTTAGTCCAATCTAATGCACTCCATGATCCTTCATATAGTTGACTTTATTCATTTATCTTTTGATCATATGACTTAAAATATTATTTCAATTGTTGTTTTTGGTTTGCATTTTGAAGTAAGCTTTGCGGTTTATCAGTACAATCCAAAAAGGTTCAGCAAAGAAAGGAGGAAGTTTGGGGTTTTTAATAGAGGAGCTGGCTGATTGTCAAATTGCAAACACCCGGGAAGGGGAAAATTAAAGATGATTGGAAAATGTGGCAATGCTGCCATCTGTTGGAGAAGAACCACCAGCGACAAACATGACATTGGATCTGATTTCTGCATTTTTTGCAGGATGCTGTTCGTGGATTTGTTCCACATTTTAGCCAGTGTTTGTATTTTTTGTTTTTTAGTCATGGGTAATAGAACAGCAACCTCCCATGATGCACCTGTCCTTTTGGTAGCTACACGAGGGACCAATGACGCTTCAGATGACATTCATTTTTCAGCAGACTTCTCATCTCATCAGCCGTACCGCTTATCCTCATTAGGGTCACGGGGGGGCTGGAGCCCATCCCAGCCATCTCCGGGCAGTGGGCAGGGGACACCCTGAACTGGTTGCCAGCCAATCGCAGGACACACAGAGACAGACAATTTATTCACACTTAGAGACAATTAACCTGACATACATGTTTTCGGAATGTGGGAGGAAACCGGAGTGCCCGGAAGGAAAACCCACGCAGGTGTAACAGAGTTTAAATTTGATTGGTTAGAGTTTTTTTGAATTCTCACAAAATCTGTGTTTTTGTTGCATGACTGTTAAAATTCTGGAACCGCATTCATTTGTCAAGCCATGGGCGTGTGCGACTGTCTTTATCATTTGGTACTTTATGGGCTTCTGCGCTTGCCGTACCTTCAGCTCTATCACCTCGTGCTGAAGATGATTGCAGTCGTGCACAGGCGCCCTGACTTTTGTATTGTTTTGTTAACAGAATGCAGGCAAAAAAACGAGTGACTGTGAACCCTTGTGTTGCGCGTGATTGAGGGTCGTTACACAAGCACGGGGAGAACAAGCAAACTCCGCAGAAGAAGGTTTGATCTCACGACCTCAGAACTGTGCCGCACACGCGCTAACTACTGCGACAACATGGCGTCAATGTCAAGCGTCTGCAAACAGCTCACCAAAAATTCGGACAGTTTTCAAACACTGAAAACCCAAGGTCAAAATTCAATTACCGTAAATTCCGGACTATAAGCCGCTACTTGTTTCCCAAACGTTCAACCCTGCGGCTTATTCAGTGATGCGGCCAATTTGTGTGATTTTTCTAACAGCCGCCAGCGACACTCGAGTTCAAGGCACATGACGCAGCTTACAAGCTAAACGCAACTGAACAGTCCGATAATGGAGGAAACAGAGCTACTGCACGCAAATTTTACCTTGCAAGCGTGTTGCTAGCGTGTTTTTGAATAAGGGAGCATGGGACGACGTGTATATGACAAAGTCTCTTTCCCACACTGGGGAAGACGACTTTGATAACGTCAATCATAAGTAGGAAGATGAGGACGGTTTACCGTGGTTTCTACAAGTGCGGTATGATTTTTTTAACAGACACTTCAACCGCATTGCAAGCGTGTTGTTAGTAGCGTTTTGCTACCCTTCACAGGCACGGTTTGGGATGAAAGTTATAATATTATTATTAAAGCTTTGAAAACTCTCTCGGTGTACCGTCTTTCTTTGTAAATATGTGTAACCATGTATAATATGTATTTGCAACTGTATATTTTTGTAATGTATTTATTTGTATTTATTTTGGACACTTATTCTGACAGGTCTTGCACTGACCAATTAAAAAGAAGGAGCGTAACAGACACGGCAGACAAAGGTCGATATATATTTTCCCACCCTTACCTTTGCAAATATACACTTTTTTTTCCTTTGATTTTTTTTAACGAGACCCGGACTGTGCAGGTCTGCATCAAATATTAAGTACCGATATCATTTTCTGTTCACTTTGCCGGCTGTGGTTTTAAACTGTGTACTTTATGTTCAGTTAAAATCACGGGACTCAAACTAGGGTTTGGGTTAATTTTGTGATTGTGTTACATGTTTTAATGTGAGCCCATGCGGCTTATATACAGGTGCGGCATGTGTAAGTATAAAAGCGGTTATCCTCTTAAAATGTGGTGGGTGCGGCTTATAATCAGGTGCGCTCTATAGTCCGGATTTTACAGTATTTTCAAGGATTCCAAGCACCGTAGGAACCCTGAATTTGAACATTCGACCACCACCTGCAATATGTTGCTCAGTCCAACATAAAAGAGCTCCTGGAAGTTTCGGGATGCCTCCCCTTTCTTCTCCTAACAAGGAGAGTACTGTAATCCATCGGACTCGGAAGCTTTCAGATGCTCTTTAGTCTCCATGGTGGGATATTGCATTGAGACATCTCGAGAGAAAAAACTCCGCAGAGTCTGTCGCCGTGCGAAGGATCAAAGCCGTTTGGTAAGAATGCACTCACATCAAACGCTTCTGTGCCCGTGTTACCTAGCAACTCCAGACCAGGTGTTGTTAGGAACAGGGAATATTAAAGCCCATATTCTCCCTTCCTCTTTTGAGCAAATACACATTTTAAAAGGAAAGCGATATGGCCGCCAATGTGTCCTGTGTTGCCGAGGAGTTATTTTGAGGGGGGAGGGAGAGGGATGGGCGCCACCAGGCTGTACTTGCCCAAGACACACCACAGGATATGGTGCCCCTACAACCCGAGTGCTTAAGGGATCCACCTACCCATCGTAAAGATTTGCACATTAGCGTGCCTTGTACAGTGCTGTTCAAAATAATAGCAGTGCAATATGACTAACTACCGTAAAATCTGGACTATAGAGCGGACCTGATTATAAGCCGCACGCACCACATTTTGCGGACGTTATTGGTTTTGTCCTTACTCAAGCCGCACCTGTATATAAGCCGCATGCGTCAACATTTAAACATGTACCACAGTCATAAGTTTATCCCAAACATGACTTTAGGTGCCGCGATTGTAATTGCAAACATAGTACTCAATCCATCCACCACAATCGGTATCATGAACGGAAAATGATACCGGTAGTTAGAATTAATGCAAACGTTTAAAGTCCAGGTCACGTTGAAAGTAATCCAACGAAAAAAATATATATTTCCAAAGTTAAGGGTGGAAAAAATATATATCCACTATTGTCCGCTGCAACAACAAAGAGATTTAACTCAGCTTTACCCCACTTCCCGTCAGCCCGCGTTTGCTCCGCCCCATCTTTTTGATTTGCTCATAGAAAACATATCACAATTAGTCTCTAAAATAAATACATTACAAAAATATACAGTTGCAAATACATATTATACATGGTTACACATATTTACAGGGAAAGACGGTACACCGAGAGAGTTTTCAAAGCTTTAATAATAATAATATTACTTTCATCCCAAACCGTGCCTGTGAAAGGTACCATCACGCTACTCCTAACACGCTCGCAACGCATAAAGCATAGCTGTTAAGAAAAGCCGTACCGCAATTGCGAAATTCACGGTAAACCGTCCTCGTCTTTCTCCTCATAATTTTCGCCATTAAGGGCGTCTTCCTCATAATCGGAACGAACCTCTGTCCTCTGTCATACGGACAATTCAAGCATAAACTGAAAGGATGCAGTCTACCTCGGCGCACAATTCCACCGGTCTAAATTTTACCTTTTGTACTCGAGTGCCCTTGGTGGCCGTTAGAGAAATTACATAAATTGGCCGCTTCACTGAATAAGCCGCAGGGCTGAACATTTGGGAAAAAAGTAGCGGCTTATAGTCCGTAATTACAGTAGAATATTCCTTTTTTTAGTATATTTTTATTGTTACATGCCAAACAAATTACCAGTAGGTGCAGTAGATTCTCAGAAAACAAACAAGGCCCAGTATTCATAATAGGCACGCTCCGAAGGCTGTGCAATTAGGAAAATAGTTCAAAGGGGTGTGTTCAGAATAATAGCAGTCTCTGCTGTTGACTGTACAAACTCAAAACTATTTTGAATTTCCCAAAAAATGGTAGGATTTAGAAATCGTAATATTTAGTTGCGTGACCACAGTTTTGTATAACTGCTTCACATCTGTGTGGCATAGGGTCAACCAACTTGTGGCACCTTTCAGTTGTTAATTAACTCCACGATTGCTTAACATTCCACAATTCATTTGGTGTTGCTTCACAAACAACATTTTTGATATTATTCCCACAAGTTCTCAATTGGATTGAGATCTGGGGATTGGGCGGACGACTCCAAAACATGAATTTTATTGGTTTGGAACCAAAACTTTGCTCGTCTGCTGGTGTTTGGGTGTATTGTCTTGTTGAAACAGGACCCAGTTGCGTAACGTTTACCACAAGTTTTATTGAAAGAAAGAGGAAGGGCTGCGCCCACGATCCGGTGTTCGCTGGACGCGGGAAGCAAGTGTTTCTTGCACTCGGATTGTGATCCGAACACAGAGGTGGATCTTCCGTAGTGAGCGATGGCGGTGTCAGGGGCGGAAAAACTGGTCGGTAGCCGGGACTGGGAGGGCAAAGCGTGGTCGGGGTCGGAAACGTGTTGATAGCCAGGACGGGAGAGTAGACGTAGTCTGGATCCAAAATCGGTAGTAATCTGGGACAGGAGGGCAGACGTGGTCGGGATCAAAACAGGTCATAGCCGGAGACAAACGTGAGCAAAAACGGCACAGACAATGTTCATGCATAAGTCTAGTGTTCTTGCAATAAAATTGTATTTTGCAAGCAAAGTGTCTTTGTGTTAAAAAAAAAGCACTGAAGGGAAAGTTCTGCTTGAAATACATACTTTCACGAGTATCTTCAAAAATTCTTCAAAATGATAAGAGCTAGAAACATACCTTTTGTTTTCAAATGAAAGTTGAAGCTGCTTTTTTATATGTGTCATGACCAGAACAGAGACAGGACCCACTTGCGTTGCGTTTCTCACAAGTTTTATTAGAAGAGAGGGAAAGGGTTGCGCCCACGATCTGGTGATTGCTGGATGCGGAACTTCCGTGGCAAGCGATGGTGGTGTCGGGAACGGAAAACGGGTCAGTAGCCGGGCCAGGAGAGCAAAAACGTGGTCTGGGTTCTCAAGCGAGTCGTAAGACAGGAAAGGAGAGTAGAAGTGGTCAGGGACTAAAAGAGGTCGAAAACTGGGACGGGAGAGTAGACGTGGTCAGGATCAAAAATGGGTCGAAGCCGGGGGACAGACGGAAGCAAAAAACAGGGTGGGTGTCAGGGTCGGAAAAGGCTTGTCTAGTGTTAACTGAGGTTTGCAGACGGACAACAGGTGACAGAAAGGAGTGGGTTTAAATAGGGACAGGGAGCCAATCAGAGTCCAAGGCAGTTGGTGCCAAAGGAGCGGGCACAGGTGCATCACATTGGTAATCATGACAATATGTCCAAGACCTCTATAGCTACGGAACTTTATTTTGTGTAGGCCTTCAAGAATCAGTCAAAATGGCTGATGTTTGAGAGAAACATCTGGCATTGAATGAGTTAAAGGAAGTGCAGTGGAACCTCGGTTTTCGAACGCCTCTCAGTTCGAACAAATCGGAGTCCAACCAAAAATGTCCAGAAATTCTTGCTTCGCTGTTCGGTCAAAAAATCGGAGTTCGAACGCCGGTAATGCGTGAGTGCGTACGCTCGGGTGCGATGCTGAGCAGCGTACGGGTGTTTTAGCCCCTTATTATGCCTTCGAAGAATGTTAGTGTAAGCAGCAAAGTTGCTACAGGTGAAAAAAGAAAAGTAGTGCGTACAACTATTGCATTCAAGAAAGAAATAATAGCAAAATATGAAGGAGGTGTGCGAGCGCCTTCTGCTGACCACCACAAAGGTAAGAAATCCTATGCATAATTCTTTTCATAATCCTTTTTTTTATTTTTACACGTTCCTGTTAGCGCAATCTTTCGTACGGAAGATACGATAACGCGGATGTACGATTAGCCTGGGTTAGCTTTATGTTTACGTTGAACATTCAAGGTAAACATTCAGGGTGTTGGAACGGATTAAAACGATTTACATTATTTTTAATGGGAAAAATGATTTCGGTAATCCAACAAATCGGTTTTCGAACAGGGTTCTGGAACGGATTATGGTCGAGAACCGAAGTTCCACTGTAAATGTAACTCGTTCATTTTTTCAGTAATGTGCCTGCAACTACACACAACCCAGCAGGGATGCTAGAAGAAAGGCGAGATGTTGAAATGACTCATACGCTCTCATCATCGGAATAATGTGACACGTGAACGGCCATTTTAAACACGAATTGATTGGGGGGGGTGCGCGAGTGGCCGTGGCGCAGTGCAGCTCTCCGATAAAACATGTTGCGCGGCGGAGACCAAGGTAAAGCTGCCGGCGGCTCTTTATCACGCTAACAACACCGCTGTCATATTAGAAGGAAATTAAGCGGCGCCATCCTTCGCTTTAACAAGGCTGAGCAGCTGGCTGCAACAACTCCATCAAATCCCTGGCAAAGTGCGAGGTCAGACCTCCCGCAGTGAAGGCGAGCATACGTTCGGCGCCTTAATGTTGTTTGACATGCGCCGCCGCCTCGGAGATGCGGGAAAATTGGTGATTGAAGACCGCTGGTGTATTTAATAGCGGTGGGCCGGCAGGGCCTGCTAGGGCTTCTCTTCTGGCCTGAGAAAAACATCTGATTCATGTGATCCTTATGATATTTTGTCCATAAATTCAATTCAAATTGTGTGTCAGAAGGACCAGAACAGAACAGGAAACCTCAGAGCGTTCGTTCCAGTTCTTTATTTAGGGAAGCGTACAGGGCTAGCGAGAGACGCAATGGCTGTCGGACGTCAGCAGCGGAGCCGGAAGGTAGTTTCGGAACACGTAGCCAATCGGAGTGCGGAAGTCTAGGCTGGAGAGAAGATCGTAGCGTGGGACGGAAGCAGGTCGGATCGGAGGCAGGCAGAATCAGGTAAACAGATCAAGACGGAACAGGTAATCAGGAGAGTCATACAGGGTACAAACGTAATCCTCAGACGAAGAGGTCTGGGCGTAGCGTGCTTAAGAAGGGAAAAGTTAGCCAATCGGAGGGCGTCCACGTGATTGCTCCAGGTGACTCGAGTTAGCAATCACGACATTTTTTTTCCCTGGTTGCTCTACTTCCAGATGTGAGAATGAATATTTAACTAAGTCAGTGCCGTAATGAATAAATACTTTTTCAGAAGCATTGTACCTGAGTGCCAAAACTTAAAAATATATTTTGGGGGCTGGTTTTAAAAGACTACAGACTGTCATGTCCTGCACAGTTGTCATGGCGCCCAGCTGGCCCCGCCCCTTGACACCGGCTGACCTGCATTTCCTGATTACTCCTATGGGTACTGAAACGTACCTTTTGGAACTGCCCTTGGCCAGATCGTTGTTTACCCTTGTTACATACTTGTTGATACCTGTTTATTCTTGTTTTGCTTGTTGGACTTTGTTGCACTCCGGTGTAACATTCTGAGAGATTCCCGCAAGTTCTGTTTGATTCTGAGAAATGCCTGGATTGTAATTTTGCCTGCATTTGAGCCTGCTTTGTTTTGTTTTTGGTCCGTTTGTGTGTTGGACAACTTATCTGTCTCAATTAAAGTGAGAGATCGTCTACACAAATGAGTTCTAACTTCCTGCTTCCCGACCCGCTTCGTGACACAGACGTTCCTCAACTTGGGAACAATTGTTCGTAAGTTGAATTTGTTTGTAAGTTGCTTCAGTGCTGTATATTGTGTGGAATTTAGGTTTTAAGGTTTATATAAATAAGTTTAAGGCTTGTATAAGTAACCTATATTGTTTTGTACTAAAAAAATAAACATTTAATAAAATAATATGCTCGATAAAGATAAATAAAGTTATTTTAACTTACTTTTGGAAGATGAGCTTCAAGAGTTAGGCGACTTCCTCCTCTGTGATAAAAAGTGGCCGAAAAAAGCAATCCAACCATTTTCTCGACCGCATCAAGCTTCCTTATTCCATTTTCTATTAAAATAAAATGGCGGCAACCAGCACTGTCACACCTAGAAAACAGGGCACTCTTCTCCTCCCAAGTCCTCAAATATGAAATAATAATAATAATACAGTGTACTTCGGAGCGCCTTTCAGGACACCCAATGTCGCTGTACATATAGTAGGACACAACAATAAAGCAAGAGTAAAACAAGCAAATAATAAATAGCCATTAAACACATTACAGTTAAAAGTGGCGGTATGTGAGGCAGTTGGTCAAGAAAAGCCAAGTCTGAAGGGATGAGTTTTGAGTCCGGATTTCAAAGTGGACAGGGTCGCAGAATTTTAGAGGTCAGGCGGCAATGAGTTCCAGAGCTCAGGGGCTGAGCGGCTGAAAGCTCTGCTCCCCATGGAGAGCAGGCAGAGCATATAGTGAGAAATATGAAATTTCAGGATTGCTTTGGATTTGGTCCTGCAAATCAAGGCAATTGGTCGGGCTGGGGATGGGTCAGGGTTTAATACCTTGGGTGGTTTGGATCTTACCTCTACGACAGAGTAATTTAAATTGTCTTGAGGAAAAAAAGATGGATTTTTGGTAGTAAAACATGGCTATATTCCTAAATAACGGTGCCATTTCTTGAGGTTATTATTGATGCTTTTTATATGTGTCACAGCTGTAGCAGCAGTAAATGATTTACAGACAAAAAAAGGTTAGTGAGGGTTGGATTGATTCAGACGTATCCCTACTAAAGGCCTAGGTGTGAATCCTGCTGCTTGCCACTGTATTTAACAATGGTGTCCTCATTTGCACACTCGCTTTATTTACCTGGAATGGAGGGGAAGTCCTGGCAGGGGGCTAATGCGGTGGCAATGGATGCCTGCGGGCCCCACAGGAAAACTAGCTGTGATCGTGCAGCTCTCGGTGGCCAATCCCGTCGTGTCTATCTTGGCCAGCGGTGGCAGGTGTAAGCTGTGAAAGTGTTTGATGAATGTTCTATTTAGTGCCGTTGACTGACTGCCCTTATTCAAGCAGCAGACAGCTCCTCTGGCTAAGTACTGTGCAACAGACACTGTACATGTCACTGTGAGTGAACCCTTGTTTATTACTTTGCATTCCAAAAGAGTAAAGAACGTTTTAGTGACTGTTATTAAAACATGAAAAGGTTTTAAAGAAACTTGAAATCCCGAGATAATTTGCCTGTACGAAACCTGACGATTTCCCTCAAAATGTTGCTACCGAACTGGGCAAGATTAGCCAAGATGGCCGCTTATCTCACTCGACCACACGTTAGGCTGATTTTCTTTGTTTGGTGTATTCGGGTTCAGACTATCATTTGAATCACGGTTCACGGATTCCCTTAACCCAGGGGTCAGGAACCTTTTTGACTGAGAGAGCCATAAAAGAACAATTTTTGGAAATTTGTTTCAGTGAGAGCCATATAATATATTTTAAGACTGAATTCAATTTAATGTGAGCGTAACAAGCGTCTTAATTTATTATTTTAAATAATGTTGTTAATAATACTCACCATTAATGCGACTTCTGGTGCTGCATGGATTTGCTGATGGTTTTGTAGTTTGGTTGGGACATGGTGAGTTTAAGCTTCATGCAGGCATTGAGGCATTCATCCGTTAACCGTGATGATAGGTTGGGCTTGGTGTATTTGAGGTGTGAAAATGACTGCTCAAATGAATACGTCGATCCAAACATTGTCAATACACCAATACTCACACGCCTCAGTGTGTGGTATGTGACTGGTAGCGCGTTCCAAGTTTTGAGGACCAACTCGTCTTCGGGTTGAAGTTTGTTCATTTCTGTCCACATGTGCTTGCTCGCCAACTCCGCTTTCTGTCGTGCAATTCTTTCCAACTCTTCATTCAGTGATTTGGACTTGTTCATCCACATCTTCAATGCAAAGGCAGCATGGCGTGTGTCGAAGTGCCGCTTTACATTCAACCGTTTCATCGATACAATTTTGTCATTGCAAATTAGGCATACCACTCCGTTTCGCCATCTTCTCTGTCGAAGGGTTAGCTTTGAGCTAATGACCAACAGCCAAGTGCCAAGGGACTCAAAAGGGGGCGTGTACCTGTGCCCCCAGCAACGGCCCAGTATTGGCCAACGTAGGGTATTATCATCCAATTAAAATAATAGACAATCGCTCATGCAACCGGAACTCTGCACAAGACACAAGCAGTAGAAAATCGATGGATGGATTTAAACAAAAGATAAAAAAATTTAAACCCCAACCTCAGATTTGCGAGCCATATATTATCATCAAAAGAGCCACATCTGGCTCGCGAGCCATAGGTTCCCGACCCCTGCCTTAACCGCTAGGTTAGTAGGGGCACCACTTCCTGTGGTGTGTCTTGGGAAAATACAGGCACCCATCGCTTTCTAAGCTGTTTTTTGGGATAGGGGTTTACTCCCCAACATAAAACAAATAGTACTGGTTTATGTAGATTCTGAGAGCAGGAGAAGTCCCCTGATCTGACCCAGTATTTAAAATTTGGTATACTGGTAAAAAAAAACTAAAAATATAACATTTTAAAACCACTTACTGTACCTTCAAGCAGCGATTCAATAGCAGACACAATTATCATATTTCGCAATTGTCTGTTTCTTTGGCTCAGTCGTTGATGTCACTGTTTTCCACTTTTCCCTTCGTTTGTCACGAAATTTCTTTTGGCCCATTTTTTTATGATCAGAAAAGGAAAATAAAACCGACAAAATCACAATAAAATGAGATGTGGTCCCTTTTAAATGTGGGGATGGACTGGGGGGACCATGCAGGGCATTATAGCCATGTACTGTTGAAAGGACAGTGTGTATAGTATTTAGCGCCTTCAAGTGCTACAAGAGAACTTTCATTCAGTTAAAAAAAACATTGATTCTGTCATGAACCGGAACAGGATCAGGACCCAAATGCGTGACGTTTCTCACACAAGCCTTATATTTTACGGGAAATCGGGAGTCATGCACATTAGGCAGCGGTCTGGCGTGAAATAATAGGAAGCCAGAGGTCGACAAGATCGATACGAATTGCCCGAGCAGATATCGGAAAAATGGGGTCGATACCGGACAGGACGGGACAGATATGAAAACAGATATCGAAAATAAACAGGACAAACTAGACGGGAACGAAACAGGAAACCGATATTAAACAGGAAAAACTAAACGGGAACAATACTGAACAGGAAATACCAACAGGAAACAGGACAGAGTCAAAACCCACGTCTTAAGGTGCAGAGGTTTGTTGACGGATTGACGAAGGAAGAGTGAGAGCATTGAGCTTAAATAGATGGGAAGCCAATCAGTTAACGAGCTGCAGCTGGCGCCACACGGGCGGGACCAATTGGGCGCCATGGCAACCGTGACAGATTTGAATATTAGGCCGTAAATACATTATCATACCAATGTTCATTCTAAAAAAAAATAATAGAAATTTGTATTTTTTTTACATAGTGGAATCCATACCAAGATGTCTGCAAATGTTTGAATCGCGTCTTTCTGCTTGAGGTGGGTTTCGTTTTTGTTTGCATTAGAAAACAGTGGCATGTAGTGATTAAATATTATACACCAGGGCTTTAAGGAGTGTAATTGATCAATTTTTTTCTTCTTGACATTATTTTGCAGAAGAAAAGGTTCAGGACCCACTGGAAACGACCCCCTTTTGGCTCCCGAACCATCAGTCTAGAAACCCTCGGAATATGATAACCAGTATAACTCAATATCAATAACAATATATGACTCTACTGTGCTTCTGTTGTGCAGTGGTTAGCACATTCGCCTAACACGCGAAAGGTCTCCAGTTCGAGACTGGGTGGAAACATTTATTATTCCAGAGAGGGATGGGCTGCTCAAGATACACCACGGGAAATGGTGCCCCTACGACCCTAGTGTTTAAGGGATACAACCACCCATCCCACCCCACTGTCGTTTATAAATGGTGCATTACGTTTATTAATGCCGATCGTGTATTACACTGCCCTTTAATCTATCACATTGTCATATACAACCCTCGATCCACCAGAAACATGATTAGAAGGGTAGGCGTGTTTATATTTACATACAAAGTACAACTGAATACAGCTACGGTGGCTCCCACTCAAGCACAGAGTATGAGGATGCTGATTTTTTTCACCATAGAGATATTCTAGGCATGTTAAACATTCATATGGATCCAAAAATCCTACTTCTGATCCCTATCGGACTATTTCCTTCATGTTACAGGCGCTGCCCTACCTACAAACGAGACGATCGTTCGTAAGTTGAATTTGTTCGTAAGTTGCTTCAGTGCTATATTTTGTAAGTTTAAGGTTTATCAAAGTATGTTAAAGCCTTGTATAAGTAGCCTATATTGTTTTGTACTAAAAAATAAACATTTCATAAAATAATATGCTATAACGTTACAAAGCAGGCTGAATGATAAAATATAGTACTGAAAGACAAAGCTACACCTTAGGTGTTGATATTTTGTGGTCTGTGAAGCTCTTTGAGACTTCTTGTGATCAAAGGCTCTACAAATAAACATGACCTGACTTGACAAAATCAGGGTAATGTGATCAAACTTTCTTGTCTTAGTTGAAAGCCTCGCTGCAGCATTTTGTACCAGCTGAAGGCTCTTGTTTTTGGACTTCAGGAGACCGGAGAGCAGTGCATTACAGTAATCGAGACGGGAAGTAACAAACGCGTGAATTATAATCCCCGCATCTGACTGAGACAGCATAGGACAAATTTTAGCAATGTTGCAAAGATGGAAGAAAGCTGTTCTAGTAATATTCTTCACGTGTGTTTGAAAGGACATATCGGGGTTAAATATGACACCTACATTTTTAACTGAGTCACTCTTGGTGATATTACATTTGTCAATGTCCAGAGCAGTTTTTGAGAACAAGTCACGGCATTTAGATGGACCAATTACCAACATTTCGGTCTTTTCAGAGTTAAGGCGCAAGAAGTTGAGTGACATCCACTCTTTTCAGTGAGGCAGGCCTCCAAATGTCCACAATTTAGTGTGGCAGATTCCTCGATCGAAAGATATAGTTGAGTGTCATCTGCGTAGCAATGGAAACTGAAATTATACTTGCGAAAAAGATCACCTAATAGAAGCATGTAAATGGTGAAAAGAAGGGGGCCAAGTACTGAACCCTGCGGAACACCACAGGTAACACTAAAGGGCTCAGATGTCATTTCACCATATTTAACACAGTGCGTCCTATCTGAGAGGTAGGATCTGAACCATAAGAGGACAGTTCCTGAGAGACCAATCCATTTTTTCAACCGTTCTAGTAAGATATTATGGTCCACAGTGTCAAAAGCAGCACCAAAGTCCAGCAGCAGCAAGAGTGATGAAGCGCCGGAGTCCACTGCCAGTAGAAGTTGAGTTTAACTTACTTTTAGGAACGTTAGGCGACTTCCTCCTCCATGGTAAAAAGTGGACAAATAAAAGCGATCGAACCATTTTCTCAACCGCATCAACCTTTTTTATTCCAATTCAATTTCAAAAGAAACGGCTCGCCTCTTCTTTACAATTTGCACCATTTATATCGAATGGATGCACGAGATATTGAACAATAAAAACGTAATGAAAAATAAAAAAGTTCTAAGCGCGCTAGAGATACAGTGCAGTGTGTATACACACGAACTAAGAAGTAGAAGCCGGATTTCCGGGTGACCTCTCACAGCGCCACGTGGCGAAAAGAAGCACTACAGGACTGTGCTCTATTCACCAAAGTTGACCATAAATTGAGTTTACCTTCTCCCCTGACACGGTTAATAAAGAACATAAGAACCTATAGCAAACGAACATGCTAACTAACATGAGTGTTTGTGTGTACGCGTCTGTATAAATAAATATGTCATATTTATCCAACTATTTTGACATTGATTTGTTCTAACAGGCCACAGGGACACGGCAACTCGATCACGACGCACAAGTACATTAAAAAAGGATTAAAGAGGATGTAGAAAAGATGACACGCAGCCCTCTTTTCATTTCCTATGAATAGAGTCGGAAACAAAAGGACAGGCGTGGATGGAAAGGGCTGCGTGATGGAGACAGACTGTTCCCCTCTGGGCTGAAGGGATGACTGACGGACTAACGGCCTAGCAATCTGACTCCCCCATCCCCGACAAAGGAAATTAAGGGTCACATTTAAATACAGAGATTGTGGGAAAAAAAACAGCTTTCATCTCTCTGGGCGCAAAAGTCAACGCTAGCGAAAAACATGCATTGGCGTAGACACCCAAGGCACAGGACAACACATCAGCATGCACCTGCTTTTAAAGATGTGCATCCTTTATTACTTTTTAGGTTATTGCTTTTTTTTTGTCTTGGCTGGCCTCTGCCTCCAGTTCTCCCTTCTGTTTCCTTTTGATCTCTTTTATGCTGAATGCAATTATACGAAATGGAAACGCTCAAAGAGAAAGTGCTCTGCTGTTTTCCCATGTGCAATAACCGCCAGGGCTCATTCCTCAAAGGATATTGATGAATAGATCAGTGTGAAGTGATGACGGAATGTTCTTCACAGTTGTGCTTGGTGTGTCACGGTCTGGAGAATGTCATGGCTGGTGGCCTAATATAACCTCTGCGTCGACGCCCTGCCAGATTTCCCAAAGAAACCAATTACCCTCATGTCTGAAGCTTCTCCCATGCTCTGTGCACAAACTTTAATCCTTTGGTCCAGGACAACAGTTATTCACTTTTTAACTAAGGCTTGCGTTCCCTGGTTGTTTTGGTATGGGGAGCTTTGGCCCAACATTGAAAGAGTTTGGAATGTATATGTATAGAGTACAAGTATGAACTATATGCAGTAATACCTTACTGTATTGCAGTTATTTTATCATGGTTTCGATACTGTTGGAATTATTACTTTATCAATACACACTTACATTAGTCATCTGACTCCAATTTCTGATCTTAACCAAACGCCACTCATCCAACAATACGCGCGTTCGTTCTGCAATAGAAAGGTATCAGGAAGCCGGCATTTCACACACAAGTGGATTTATTCCTAACACACAAATCTAATACAAACAACTGGTTCTCGGGGCCCTCTTAATACAATCTTGTGCGTCTCTGTTCCCATCAGCAGGCACATCCCCCATCCTAGTAGCCCAGCATTAATTTATACTATACAATATGCAAATAGCACAGCAAAAAACATCCTAGCATAATTCTATTGGCTATGTGTATACTGCAGTTATCCTTAGCTCGCTCTGATTGGTCTTTCTTCCCCTGCAAGATCATGTGTTGGCCCCTCCTGGTTGTGGTTTCCTGGCAGTTGTTTACCAACTGCCTCTGAGACATCACCCTGCTTGTGGTAGTTACCGTCTGTTCTAGAACATTCAATTCTTGCACTTTTCGCACCACATATCCTGTTCCACCCGTCACGCGCTCATGCAGATATCCTCATACTTTCATAAAATAAGCAGCATCATCTAACAAAACACTCTATGCTTATATTTCGATTTTCCTTTAATACTTAACGGATTTTCAGTGTGCATTGTGTTCTGCATTCTGATTTTTGCTTTGCCCCTTTGCCACGTGTCTGCCTGTGCGTCGATGACATTGGGATCTGAGTTGTACACATACGTAAAACAACTTGACGAACTATAATATGTACTCGGAATTTTTCAGGTTTCCCTAAAATTCTTCATGTCATCAAAAGACACCTGTGGCTGGACACAAAAGGAAGGAGAAAAATGCTTGATATAGTCAACAAATTGGACTTCTTCACCCGCTAAACTTGCTCTGGAGCCACATACAGGTCTTTGGCGCTCCCTAGTGGCTCCTTGACGCCTTTTCAAAAATGTTTTATAATGGGAAAATATATGGTTTCTGTAGGACAAAACAGGACATGTTCTCAACATTTTGCAATAAATGTAGATAGGCATTTCCTTTTGATAAAGCATTTTTTGGGACTCCAGACATTTTGTTTTTTGCTTTTTGGGGGGATCCAATATGGCTTTCACCACCTTGGAAACATACAGGCATTTCTCTGATGGTTAGAACATTCTGAGACTCTTCAAAAAAAGAATAATTTCTTCAATAAATTGCTGCTTTGCTCAACTTGGACAAATATGTGCAAACCCTTGTCACCAAATTCTTAGAGACAATGACTAAAGCAGCAAAATAAATGGTAGGAAAACCCGGCAAAAAGTTAAAACCGGGGGTCACAAACAAAATTCTCAAACAGTGCGACACGGGGTGAGAACTCAAAAAGAAAATAAATAGCCCTGAAAGGTTTAAGTATAGAGCAGCCAACAAGAAAATTTGAAAAAGCTTGAGAGAAGCAAAGAACAGGACCTCAGAGATTTGGTCAACTGCTTTGACAAAGCAACAACCCGGTATGGGATGGAAATCAGCACAGAAAACTCAAATCAAAGACCAACAACCCCCATGGTTTTACCAAAAGCATCACCATCAACAACAGAGAGTTAGAACCTGTCACCAAATTCAAATATCTTGGTACTGTTATATTATAAGAGGGGTAGGGAACCAAAAATTGTATTCATAATAGCTCAAAGTAGACTTAAACCCATCTGGAGGGACTAGGACATAGCAGTGACTCCTGCAAGTGCTGGTATCTTCCATCTTCCTCTAGCTTGCGAGACATTGACTTTCACAGCAAAAGTGGAAAAGAAAATCCAGTCCATGGAGATGCGATGCTAGAGTAAACTTTTAGACATCAGGGGCTTGGCCCATGTAACAAATGAAACGGTGTGCAACACAGTCACGGGAGACATTGGACCCTACGAAGAACTGTTGTCAAGTGTGTGCAGATGAAAACTGCTGTGATATGTTTAAGTCACAAGATCATCAGGACTAGCAAACGTGATCACACTCTCAATGAAGGAGTAGTAGAAGGTGGTGAGGATGTTACTACTGACCCCGAAAGATTTTAGTTTCCTGAGCAGATACAGTCTATGTTGGCAATTTTTGAGGAGTTCTTAGTTGCACACCGCCTTTGCAGGTTCAGGACCTCATACCTGGTTTATATAACTACAGAACTAAATTTTCTGTCGGCCTTCAAAAATGAATCAAACTGTTAAAAACTGACTGGCTCTCCCAATTTGAGAAAAACGTCTGGCTTTGAATGAGTTAAATCTTGGTTTTGACTTGCCTGTTCCTTGCATGTTTTTTAATCAGGGAGATCGTTGAAAAAAAAAAAAGAAGTTTGCTCTCAACTGCCTCTTAACTTAGATTACAGAGAGAAACTCCAAACGGCTGAATTTCAGTGAAGGCCACTTTAACCAAACAAATGCTTTAGCTGAGAACAAATCAAGAAGCAGGCACCCTCAATGACTCATGCAGAATGAAACATCAACATATTGTTGCTTGCTTGCAACCATCACTTTTCTTTTTCTTTTTCTTTTTTACTAGAATGTTCCGGTTATAGATGCTTGGACTTTAAAAGGGCAATTACGAAACGCTGATAAGTTTTGTCATGTGCGGCAATGTGAAAGTAATGTGACGTTATGTTTGAGGCAGTGATGCAAAGCGCAACAGCTAGCATCAAAACATAAAGCCTTTTCTCGGTCCACCGTGACAGCATCCGTATACTGGAAGACGTAAAACATGAGCCCGGATAACACGTTCGCCAGTCACGCTATGCCCCGACTCGCGAAAGCCTTAAAATGGTAAAACATGAATCACAGCCGTATCAATCACATAACCCCCCCCCAAAAAAAGGATTTTGTCCTCCAGCTTGGTGTAAAAATAGAATGAAAGTAATATTCTGGAGAAAATACCGAGCAGTGAAAACGACAAACTTCCGCTGCCCTGCAAAGCTTTTTGTACTCCACCCCGAAAACCCTTTAAGAAAACGTCTCTTCTTCATCTGCCGCAATGAAACGGAGCTTTTCGCTGGGGATAAACTTTCTAGGTGGATACTGTTAAATATAAACCAGCACGGTGGCTGACTGTGCGGAGAAAGATGTTTCTTAGACATCCTGTGGATTTCATCAGCACCCCTGGTTTGACAGGTTTCAATTGCTGGGACTTGGAGGAGGAATTTTATATTCCTAATAGATTGGTTGCTTTGCACTGTAGTAATACAGCATCGGAGTTTTATAAACTAGACTTGTGTTTTCATCATTTTTGCACAATCATTTGGCACAATAATGTTACAGAAGAGTGTTTCTCAACCTGCGGGTCGGGTCCAATAATTGGGCTGCAGACCGGTTTTCAGTTAGTCACGGGCTTTTCCCAAGCATAATAATGCTAAGAAGGAGAAGAAAAAAACATAGGGTCTATTATACACCTTAGTACACATGTGTCAAATATCTGGCCCGCCGTGTAATTGTATCCGGCCCGCAAGACCATTTTACATTATTGTTATTAATGGCCCATCAATATGAACAACGCCGTCTGATCCCTGGAAATCATAATCTGACGTTTTAGTCACTGTACCCTTTCCTTCATATATGACGTATACTATACTATATACCAGGGGTCGGGAACCTATGGCTCGCGAGCCATATATGGCTCTTTCTATGAGTACCTATGGCTCAGAGACAAATTGAATTGCATGCAAATTTTCTCCATCTCGTTCAAAACTTGAGCCATTGATCCTGTTCAGATACACGCAAAGCCAAACTCCAAAGCAATGCTTTTCAGAATATATAGGGCACGTTTTCACTACAATTAACAGTCAAGGTGTCACACAAAAAAAAAAACTTGTTTTGGCTGTACATTCCTTTATATAAAAGCTCACTATATAATCTGTGTTCAGTGTTCAGATACTTTTTGATGAATCTACGGAACAAATTGTAAATACACCAAAACACCGGAAGAGGACTTAAAGTTATTTGATTGGGTGAGTGGGAGGCACGGGTGGAGTTATGCAAAAAGTGCAAGCACGCCCTCCCATCTCCGTCTGCGCCAAAGGTAAGCACATCAGGCTCCCTGTTCTCAGAATGTTGTGACGTTTTTACAAAATAATTTGTGTAGCATTTTCATATTTCTACTTTTGACAGGAGATATATTAAGGAGAGCAAAATCTTTTGGGATATTTAAGTTTGTTTTAATATATACATTGACATAGGAGCAAAGGAATTTGAATGTTATTTTAATGTTAAGTTGTTTAAGTTAAGTTCTAAGTTGAATAATTTAACAAGATATTTTTATTTACAGCAAAATAATGAATACTGTATAAGTGATTTAAGGTTTAAATTTTATATTCTTGTCTGTTTTTATTCATATTTATGTCCCAAAAACATTCAGTTTAAGTGTGTTCAATAAATGTTTATCCTGGTTGGCCAGCGACCTTAAGTGTATTTTGAATTTTGGCCCCTTGTGCAATTGAGTTTGACATCCCTGCCTTAGTAGATGGTGATAATTCCCTGCTCGATCTCTTCTACCTTGTTCAGTTAATCAGCGCATTTGAGCGGACCACATCTCATTTTATTGTGATTTTGTTTGTTATAATTCCTTTTTTGGCCGTGTCATGAGCTCTCTCTCTACCGTTAATCAGGACCAGTCATCTCCCTGCTCTGTCAAGTCAAGTCAAGTCACAGTTATTTATATAGCCCTTAATCACAAAAATGTCTCAAAGGACTGCACAGGATTACAATTACACCATTATCTGATCTTAAACCAACACGCGGGCAAGGAAAAACTCAAAACCTCAGCGTGAGGAAGAAAGAAACCTTGAGAAGGGGCCTCAGAAGTGGTAATCCCCCTTCCAGAATGACCAGGGTGGAATAGATTTAGCATTGAGTTACAGTACACAAACATAGTAAACATCAATAAAAGAGAACAATAGGTAACATGTTGAAATTTGTCCGGAAAATGCATGAGAGCAGCGACGCCCCAGGCCTGTAAACTAGTCCAGAAAGTCCATAACAGCAACGACGGCAACGACGCAGCTTCCCATCTCTGCCAGCTGGTCAATGCAGGCATTGAAATGCTTCAGGTCAGATGCTGGTCCGCTGACTTATCTCAAATCGTCCTTATCCTTCTTATCAACACCTGCCAGACAATCGGAAAAACACAGGACAATACAAAATATGAGGTGGGCATCAATCATGAGCTTTTGAATGAAAGTGTGTCTTAAGTCTAGATTTAAAAACTCTGTCACTGCATCCTGATCCGTTCCAACTGTCTGTTCTCGTTTACCACAAGCTGTTATGAATTCCCTGCCAAGCTCTGTATTTAAAGCCTTGCCTTACAGCCTACCATTGTCAGATCGTCTGCAAAGCCTACACCCGGAACCTGTTTGTCTGCGCTTCTGGCTCTGAACCTGGATCTGGACCTGTTTGACCCTTCTGCCTTCTCTTCGGCCCCCGTCTTCCAGACTCGTGGTGAGTGAGCCCGGACGGATCTCCTCCTACTACCCCCAACACCACTCAGCCAGTGGGGAACACACACACAGACACGGACATTCTCTCCCGTTTCCCCTATCCCAAAATAAATGTTCTCAACGTGAAGCAAATGTGGTCCTCGTCTGTCTGATACATATGGGTCCCGAAAAAGTCAGTGAGAAGCAGACGGAAAACTTGAAAACTGTGACCACAACGATCGAGTCGAAGAAACAATTTCGAAATACAAAATGGTATAAGAGTGTCTGCCATTGAAGCGCTACTGGAAGGTACAGTAAATTGTTTTAAAAATGTTTTATTTCTAGATTTTTAATAGTATATGAATCTTTATCAACTACATATTTACATTATTAGCAATGTTTACGTACACGTTGTATTAAGATTGTGAATTTATTTTAGAATGTGGCAATTTTAAAACAGTTTTAGGGGGTTGCTTACATGCGACTTAGGCTCACATGTAAGTTTATTAGATATTTGACATTGTTTTGGTTTTGCTGGTCAGTTTGTTTTTGGTGAATCTATTCTACCACCACATTTTCATTGGATAAATTAGAAAAGTGAAAATGATTTCTTGATTTGGATCGCTGCTTATCATTAGGGTGGAATGGTGCGTCCTGAAGTCAGACCAGTTGAGAGCCAGCATTACAGAATATATTGCTGAATATTTCATGTAAAAAATAATTTGTGCTATATTGCACTTTATTGTCTTATCCGTCCAAATATTATTTTTTTTTTATCCTAACAACTTTTGGCTTATTTTTGTCTTTTAAATTGTTTTATTGTACGTTTTATCCTGGGGTCTCACGTCTAATCTCAGTGTAAACAATGTTTGCTATGTTGTTATCAATGACAATACAGACAATTCTATTCTATCTCAGGTATTCTCACAACAATGACATTCGAAGGAATAACAATTACTTTATTTGCTCTGGGTTTAAGCACAAAAAATGATGTGTCTAGACAAGGGTTTACCAACCGTTTTGAAACAGAGAGCTACGTTTTTCTTACTGATAAGAAAAAGGGGCTTCCCTATTTATATACATCTAAAAAACATGATTTGTTACTGTGGTGTTCTCATTTTGTTATCAGGTTGCAATCATAAGAAATTGGGTTAAAATAGGCTTAAATACTCAAACACATTATATGTATAAAGACACGGAGTGATTTAAACATTCTATAGACGAATTTTAGAAAATAATTTTGTATAAATTCATCATGTATTCAGACAACTTAACATGTCAATCATGGCATTAGAAATGTATTTGAAAATAACAATGACCAATTGGTGCGCGCTTTTCAGAAATGGTCTGCGAGTTACCCAGGTGTTTCTAGAGGGTTATCTGGTCACCATGTTTCACCATTCAAAACATAATAAGAGACAAATATATTAAAGGTACGTCAGAAAAACTAGGGAATGACCACTTTTAAGGCCCCTTTTCAGGATTTCTTCTAATTCTCATGCTGAGGTTTTTCCTTGCCCGCATGTTGTTTTAAAGGGATGGTGTCACTGTAACCTGCGCAGTCCGTTGAGACATTTTTTGATTAAGTGCTATACAAATAAATGGGACTTGTCTTGACTTGAATAAGAGATGCTAACAAAATATTTTGGGGCAAAATGTAATACCAATTTTTGTTCACACACCGAGGAGGCCCCACTTCTTCATGTTGCTTTGCTTCCTCTATTCAGTAATTGTGTGGGTGGCCCCCAAGTGACCAAAGCTCTTCCCATTTAAGTGAAATGTCTGACATTGAATATGTTGAAAATATTTATTTTTGAGGATGAACCTGATAAAGACCAAAGATTTGAATAGTCAAGTCAAGTCAAGTCATTTTTGTTTGTATAGCCCTAAATCACGAAGAGTCTCAAAGGGCTTCACAGATTATTACACTATATTACACAGACTATTTTTCAGCCGACGAGAAGAGTAGGTTATTCATATGCTATGGAGTAGAAGTGAGTTTTAAGTTTAGATTTAAACATTTCCACTGAGGTTGCAGATCGGATCTCAGGGGGAAGAGCATTCCACAGCACCGGTGCCCGGATGGAGAACGCTCTCGAACCAGCAGAACACTTCTTTGCTCTTGGGATCACCAGAAGACCGGCACTCTCAGATCGTAGGCTTCGGACCGGGACATAGGGTCAAATCAGATCTGAAAGATAAGAGGGAGCAAGTCCATGTATGATTTTGTATAATACTAAGAGAACCTTGAAATCACATCTAAGACTAACTGGGACCCAATGCAGGTTAGCCAAAATCGGTGTTATGTGATCGAACTTTTTTGTCCTAGTTAAAAGCCTCGCTGCGGCTTTTTGTACCAGCTGAAGAGACTTGATTCTAGACTTCGGGAGACCAGAGAGTAGTGCATTACAGTTATCGAGACGGGAGGTAACAAACGCATGAATTATAATTTCCGCATCCGACTGAGACAGTATTAAACGGATTTTAGCAATGTTACGAAGATGGAAGAAAGCGGTTCTAGTAATTTTCTTTACATGCATTTCAAAGGATAGATCAGGGTCAAATATGACACCTAAATTTTTAACTGAGTCACTCTGTGTGATGTGACATTTGTCAATGTTCACAGCAGTTTTTGAGAATATATCACGGCATTTAGATGGACCAATGACTAACATTTCGGTCTTTTCAGAGTTAAGACGGGTTTTTCTATGAGTACAGCATTAATAGGTAGTGCTTACAATAATAATGCAATTGCTGAATCTGTTTGTAAACTCCCTTAATTGGAGGTTAGCAAAACTAAAAAAGAAATAAAAGAATTTTTAAAAATCCATTAAAAAGTGGTGAAAAGGAAATCAAATGTTAGTAATTCAAAAGCCATTTGTGTTACTCTGTTATTGCCACACACATGGAATCCAATTCTCATGTTTGAACTACCATTCATAGGTATTTCCTATAGCAATCAGCAGAGACTAACAAGTGCTGTGTGACTCTGGCAGCAAGTACCACCATAATGTGCGTCCGTGCCAACAAACTAGTTTCGCTCTGGGTTTTAAAAGCGGTGGAAGCGACGTGAAAGCAAACTGTGATGTATCATGAATTCTCAGAGCACAGCTTGACAACAGCTTGACAATGGCGTTAGTCACACTCTTGGCTTCGATTGTCTCATTTCTTTTCTCTCCACAGAGCTCGACAAATTGATCTCAAAAGAAAACGCCACTTGGTATGAAGATGCCGTACGACTCAGTCAACCCCGTTGAGGATGTAGACTAGAGTTTTTGGGAATTGCGTGTTGACTGCTTTCAACACAACGTTGTTACCGAAAGTCTGCACTAGCATGCTACAGGTTCTAACATAAATGTTACTAGACTGAATAAAACTCATCTTTCGGTGATTCCTTCTGGTGCTGACTTTTACTGTTGTAACCCATGCCTGGGTTATTTTTCCAACTACAACGGACTCAGGTAAGTACATTTTATTTGTTTCTGTGTGCGACAGTTACAACACTCACTGTAGATGTTAGCAATGAGCAATGTTAGTAGTGTGTTGACGTATGCAGTAAGCTAACACAATTTTGTAGTAACTTCCTGTAGTATCTTTGATGACATGTTAAGTTCATTGTAACTTTGGTTCAAAACTTCGCGTTTCACAGATCTCTTAATCACAAGGGTCGTCGGTGCATCACTGAGGATGCAACTCTGGACAGCTTTCTCCACTGCTAACGGTTCATAGCCTGTTTTTGGGTTGCAGCAAAGTTAGCACCAGTCCATTCCTTGATGTTGATGGCCCAGTAATTTCTTTCCTCCTAACCTCCTTCCCCCCTTGGGCTGTGCCCTGCAAAATAATCTTGGCCAGTCCCAATAATCTTGTGACGTGACCATACCATTGCAGTTTATGTCTGCGCAGTTGACAATAGTTACTTTAGGGTCCTTTGTGTCCTTTGATGCGTTGCTCACAGTTCCGTTTGTCACGTAGGCTTCGTCGCTGATATCTAGAATTTACCTGTAGCATCACATCTCCATGGCCTGGATTATTCTTTTCAACTTTGCTGTGTGAGTCCATGTCTCGCAAGCATAGAGGAAGATGGAAGTAACCATTGCTTGCACGAGTCCGACATTTAATGTCACTGCTATGTTCTTGTCCCTCCAAAATGGGTTTAAGTCTGGCAAGTGCGGCTGTGGTTTGAGCTATCCTGGCCATGATGTCTGGTTCTGACCCCTGTTCTGATATGACAGCTTCAATATACTTAAAGTGGGGATAGGTTCAAGCTCTTGGTGGTTGATGGTGATTTTTGTGGTGATACCTTGGGGATATTTGGTCATTTGTTTTTTCTGTGCTGATTTCCATTTCATACTGGTTGATACTTTTTCCAGGTGATTGACCAGATCTCTGAGTTCCTGTTCTTCTCCTGCCAGGTCTGTAATATTATCTGTAAAACAGAGGTTAGAGACGTTTTGTACCCCAATGCTGTACCTTCATGTTGGTCCAGGGCTTTGGTCATGATCCTCTCCAGGAAGATTTTGTTTAAAGTTGGAGAAATAATTAATATCTTGTCACTGACTGTTGTTTGAAACCACGCCCTATTGGTACCATTGATCGGTAACGCACTGTTGGCATTGGCATACAGCTGTTCAATGGTCTGATTTAGTTCTTTCCCATGTTGTTCTTCTGCATGGTGGCCCACAAGGCTGCTTGCCACACTTGTAAAACACCTTCTTGAAATCAACAAAAAATGTTAGAAAGGTTTGTCTGGTGTTGAAACTTCTCACATAGGATGCGCCGATTGCCGTGGGACTCGTACAGCTAATTAGCTGAATGAGAACACAATCACATAGTATTTTTTGCAAATATTTCAGAAGTAACATTATTCATTGTGCAGTTGTAAAAGCTTTCACCCAGTCCCATGATGAAGACAGTCAATAAAACCTGGATTTAGAACAAGCAAGCATGAAAAATCAATGGGTCACTGCGGCTGAAGCACTGTTAATGATGTGCGCACCGTAGATTCAACACGCTTAATATGGCGTCAACAATCAATAAATCTCCTTTAGCTGGCTCTGCACGGTGTGATCTTTGCATGATCAGTTCATGGGTAAGTTGGTTTTGTCCACTTCTACACTTTCTGCCTACGCAGTTGATGTGCTCGGTTGAAATGGAGCACTAAGTGAGCCACGAGTTGATGCGAGTGTTAGTGTGAGTGTCATTGATTGCAAAGCAGGCTGTTGTATCACATCTCCTTCTCTACGCACAAAACAATGGGAAGACTATTTTCACTGGCACAATATTGATCGAAAAGCTTACATGCGGCTGGTAGATTCAGAGAAATATGTCCGGGGGTAAAAAACACAAAAAAAAAACGACAGTAAAACAAATAAAACTGACAGACACGCAGCAAATTTGTCTTTCTATTTCTTTAAATATTTGTTTCAAGGATTTTAATATATATATATCATGTATTTACTAAGTTAACATAAATTTTCTGTCGTGGGTATATAGTGTCGGCAATGGCCATTAATGTTGAAATGGTAAATTGTTCTTACTTCCTCTAAGCGCTTGTGTCACGACAGTTAAACAACAATGTACCTGTCAAAATATGAAAATATTCAGCCTCCCCTTACACAACTGCGAGAATGGATGCAAACTTTGTTTAAATGTAGTAGGAGCTGCAAAACAAAGAGAATGTAAGTGCAGTTGCTACTGTTCCCGCATGTGGTAATCAAACTTGAGTGTCTGTTGTCTTTGCTGTTCTGGATTGAACAAGCCCTATGAAAAAGGCTAGGCTGCTGACTTCTTCTGTAATTTACACGGTTTTGACCCAATTCCGCAGTTATAGCCTGAAAAATAGACGGGTTTATTCTTTCTGTGTATTATCAGCTGATTGGCAAGCTCTGTAAAAGCCTAACTATGATCCTGAAGCGCCTATGCAGGACAATTCAACTCCTGCAACACTCTGGCCCTTGAAGGGACAGTGTGTATTATTTGATCTCTAAATGTCACTGTATTGGGTCGTGTAACCGATAACAAGCAAGAATACAAACTACGAAGACTCTAAGTGACCAAACCGCACCAGGTATTTGTTTTTTTCAGGTACCCGTAGGAGCAAGGTGATGTACATTCATGTTCGCTCCTTCTTGGTTCATCATAAACTTAATCTTAATTTTTTTGACCTAGGAATGATAGTTCATGTGTTTCTGCAAATTTAAATCCATGTTGTAGTTTTTCAAATGAATGCAGTTTTTTATCACTAGTAAATAATACAGACTCAAACAAATTAACCTTTGGCACAAAAACCCAAAAGAGAATGGTTTCTATTAGTTTTACTATCATTGGATTTATTGTGATGATGGTAGAAACGAGAATTTATTTTCTTTTTGACTACACAGGATTATTTTCTTTAATTTATGTTGTAGTTTATCATTTTGGACTGTCGTTGAGTGATGCCATTAAATGCTATCATAATTTTATCATGACCTCCGATGATGTAACTTGATTTCTTTACATTTAGACACCACTACCTCTTCATTAAACAGTTGATTTTACAAGTACGGTAAACTGCAAATTGCCGAGCGATTAAGGCATAATTGGCAAAAACGGAAAGCTCATCAACAAAATAAACGCAAATGGCAAGTCGTGATCATAGAGAAGCTCTGTACAATGAGAGCGATCCTGTCTGTGTAATGTCAAAAGTTTAAAATAGCAAATCAAGAGGCATAAATAGGCTTACCAATTACTTGTATTCTGCTCTTGAAAAGCATAGAATTGAATCAGAAAGCAACAGAGAGAGCGAGAGAGCTATCTCAGAGAATGTACAGATTGGATAATATATTAGGTCGACGGAAAAGCGTCCCTTGTTTATTTTGGCAACACTCTAAAGACTCACTCGAGGCTAGGGTAGAATTTACATTTTAATAACGACTTAGATGATTGCTATTTCCGCAGTTTCTCACAAACTGCAGGAAAGAATATTTGTAGTACGTTATTTTTATATCCAAGCTTCTCTGCCTGAAATGTGACTTTTTTGAAATGTGCAACACCTACTACTCTATTTCCCTCACATTTATATTGATACAAAATAAAACGCCAGCATGGTATTGATCCTGTTCTCACCACACAATATTGACATGAACTTCAAATGCCGTGGCCTGTCTAGTTTTTGTGTGTGTTCCATTTAAAATGAATCTGTCATCACTGGTGTGAGGAAGTAACTTATTTTTGCATAGTGTGGTAAACCTTTTATTCATTTTTACATATTGGTGGGTGATATGTATATCAGAGTTGGGCCAACAGGGCCTGCAAGGACTTCTCTCCTGGCCTCAAAAATATCTAAATCTGTCATGATGACTGATTTGGATCACCTGTGCCCGCTCATTTGGCGCCAGCCGCTGCAGGCTACCTGGTTCTCTGTCCTTTCACTCACCTGTTGTCAGTCCGTCAGCGAACCTCTGTTTCTACAAGGCAGGCATTTTGACTCTGACTCCTGTCAGTCCCGCTTTTTGCACCCCTTTTTTTTCCTCCCGTAAGTTTCTGATCCCCCCGTTTGTCTCCGACTACGATCTGTTTTTGACCCCGACTACGTTTGATCTCCCGTCCCGGCTTACGACCCGTTTTTGATCTCGACCACGTTTTTGCTCTCTTGTCCCGGCTATCAAACCTGTTTTTTTCCGTCCTTGACACCGACATCTCCCGCTCCGGAAGATCCACTTCTGTATTCGGATCACGATGCGATTGTGTGTGCGGCTTGCTTCCCGCGTCCAGCGAGCACTGGATCGCGGGCACTGCCCTTCCTCTTTCTATCAATCAACTTGTGGTTAACGCTAAGCATTAAGGTCCTGATTCCGTTCTGGTAGTGACAGAATGAAGTGATGTTGATTATTTTTATCCATCAGTACTTACTGATGAAATACTTCAGAATTATCCGTCAGCTTCCTTTCATTCATTTTACCCTGGTTGCACTGCTTCAAGATGTGTGCTTCCACATTAAACATTTAACCACATTTCAGCCATTACTAATACCCACGGTCAGAAATCAACCCTGAGGCCTTCACAGTCAGTTCTGCAGGCCCTGAGGCATAAAATAAGTAACAGAAAAGCTGTTGGTTTTGTCAATGATATTTAGAGTTGGTGAGCCAGTGTCTTCTAGAAGGCCGACCGAAACGTCACCGGCTTGACAAAGTATGATTAGCTATGGGGCGGTAAAGGAAGCATCACTATGAGAAGGTGATCAAAAAGATTGCCATGTCAACTGCTTCTGTCTAATGGACATTTTAACCCCAAGTCAGATGACAACTTCTGCCAGAAATATGAGAGGACTGGCTTGACTTCCAGCATTAGTACTTGATGGAACTGAAACGCACAGATACTCTGTACTACAGAGCTTTTGAAATCTTCTTGAGGAAAAAAAGGAGGATTGATTTTGTGCATGAATGAAATAATACTGCAATTCCATGAAGTTAATATTCATGTTTTTTATGTGTCACAGCTGAAGCTGCATTAATTCTTTTATAGCCATAAAATTGTTATTGAAGGTTTGATTGTTTCAGACTAGAGGTAAGATCTTGTTAATCATCAGGTCGGGCCGGGCCAGGCTTTTCTCAATGATTATTTTCTTCCTTCGTAGATTTCTGCATGGCACACGTGCGGCCCCGAAGTTCAGCATTAGGTTTATTTTGGGCTGGATCCTTTCAAATTAAGTTAATCTGTCAGTCTCAGGCTTGTTCAGGCTTTTATACCCGTAGGCCCAGTCGGGTCAGGTTGGATTTTTTTTGCCTCTAATTCATACGTAGTGCTACTGAAGGCCCAGGTGTGAAATGCATGGCTTCCGCTGATGTATATGCATATTTGCCCTATATAAAGAGTTAAGAGAGTTAACAGATTTCTCATTTTGGGATCTGATTTCACAGGTGAAATGAATTTGCCCGTCTCCGGCGATATATCCTGAGCGACTGTTTAACAGCCCAAGATTTAACCCCCTTCTCAGTCAGCCGTAGCCTCCAATTCAATCCTTACCTGAGGGATGCCCAACGAGCAGCTGCCAGGCTGAAATCGCCATCCATAATTTTCCGTTCTTTCTATCTCCCGGGGTGAAAAGTCCTAAATTGTAGTAACAGTGATCCCGACTAGATGAAAGACATCGCTCAATGCAGACCAATCCAGACACCTATAATGCCAAGATTGTAGTTGTGCATCAGAGAATAGATCACACAGCCAGGCTTCTAGCCAAGACCTGCATTGGGTAAAAATTATTAAAACAAGGAAGCAGATTTTAGGTTCGCGCACTTTAAATACAAATATATCCGTTTTCCTATCATCCATTAAAAAATCAATTGCTCCAAATCCTTCTAAAGCAATCTACTGAAATGTTGATATGAGGTCTTTATTCGGATGTTTAAATCACTTCTGCATATCAACTACTATGGAGCACAAACTTGGTCCAAGATCTATTCTAATAAGCAAATCTAAAAATTACCTTTGATAAATCACTGGTAATAAATAGCAAACCAACATTTTTGAAATAACATTAGAGCATTTTCCCAATATTCATTAAATGAATAGGTGTGTTTGTGTTTAGTTTTAGCACAATGCCAACGTCATCATCATCCTCCAAACTTGGTGCAAAAGAGTTGAGGTCTTGATTTCTATCATGTTGAAATATAAACCACAGTCTTCCACTAGAGGGCGCCAACCGGGTGTGGAACAGGGCACAGGTGTGTCCAATCACCACAGACCTGTTCCTGATTACCCTGACTCTTTAAAATAACATTTTGGACAGCATACATGGTCGGGTCACAGTCAATGCTACATCAAATCTGTTCCTGGTTTGGTCATCTTGTTAGTTGTTTGCGCCAACTTGTTTTTGTTATTTACTTTGTTCATTGAATTTTCACTACCATGCTGGGTTTGGGTTTTCCTCGTTCTAGTGTCATATATGGACATTTTGATGGTAGTTAATTGCCCACTTTGTTCCTTGCATTTACGGTGTTTCTGTTTCTGGTTTGGATCATGTGATGTTCATTTTATCTTTGGACATTTCATTTTTTTGTGACCCCTTGTTTTTTGTTCCTTGTTAAGTTATCAAATGCCATCACTCTTTTTAAACCCCCTTGCCTCAGTTCCTGTTCTCCGCAAATGGGTCCAGCAACCCCAAAAAACACACTACAATCTACATGGCTCAATAATGGTATAAAAGAAAGAAATGAAAAAAAAATTCTGAAGTTTACAGTATTTTTCCTGAGTATGAATATGTCATAGATTCAATTTTCTAAATTCAGAGCAAAAATTGTTTGATAACAGACGAGTGAATTTCGGTATACAGTAATCCAATGTCAACATTTCATTGCACATAGGCCGCATAGCGCGACCATGCGGGCCTGCACTGCGGCCTTGAATTCAGCACGTGGGCCACACGTTGCGACCATTCGGAGCACGAGACCAAATCTCTCCACAACAAGTAAGATGAAGGCTTCAGATTTGGCTCCATATTTGCTGGTTCTTGGAAATAAGCATTTTTTTCTGTACAAGGGAATCTCCCTAAATCAACTAGTATTATAGCTAGTAACTTTCAGCATTGAAAACTCCCATAATCGTCAGTGCTTTCCCTCCCTTTTTTTCCTATCATTAAATCTCTGTGTTAATAAATTGTTTGTTCTATTTCAATTGGCCTGTTCATTGAATCCATTTTCTTGGGATTCGTAATTCATATCGGAACTCAAAGAACTCAAAGTAATAACATAATTTAATTTTTATGTCAGCAGGGCGCAGTGGGTAGCGCGTGTGCGGCACAGTTCTAAGGTCTTGGGAACCTCCTGTGTGGGTTCAAATCCAGTTACCGGACTTCCTGTGCGGAGTTTGTATGTCCTCCCCGTGCTTGCGTGGGTTTCCTCCCACATTCCAAAGACATGCATTTCAGGTGGATTGGCCGGTCCAAATTGTCCCTAGGTGTGAATGAGCGAGCGGGTTGTCTGTCCCTGTGTGCCCTGCGATTGGCTGGCAACCAGTTCAGGGTGTCCCCTGCCCACTGCCCGATGATTGCTGGGATGGGCTCCAGCACCCCCGCGACCCTACTGAGGATAAGCAGTGCAGCTAATGAGATGAGATGAGAATTTTTATATCAGTGGAAGACATTCTCGCATCCTTCAGAGAAAATACGATTTATAGTGGAGTACAAGCAACACCTAGAGGCAAATTAATTTACTGATTGCAGTAAAGAATAATCTGTTTCAATCCTAACGATTAATTAAAACTAGACAAATCCCTACAACATATACTGTATCTTGGTACTTTGTGAAAATTCACTTACTATAGGTTATTAAGGAGCGGATTAACTGCAAAAATCGAGGGAATACTGTATTAAAAATTATTCTAAACTTTTACCAAATAGAAGTTATAAAACCTCCACTCAAGCCGGCAGTTTCGAATCATGGGGGGAATGACTTTCGTTGTGACAGGTACAGTGACGAGTAGCGCAGAGTAACTGGTTGACAGGTGGCACGATGACGAGTATCACTGATGTATTTTGTTCAAACCAAGACGTATCACGTCAGGACTTGTCACTTCACTGTCATTTAGCAACTGCCTGCGTGGGAGTGAAGACCACACCACATACGTGTAACGTTATCTATGTGAGCCCTGACCAGTCCCATCATTTTGGTTTGGAAATCAAATAAAAGATGAGATGGCGTTAAAAGTACCTCCTGGTGGAATCAAATAAACTCCCGTTGTGAGGCTTGCTCAGGCGGTGTCATGCGTTCTGAATATGAACAGATTCTCCCTCGTAAAAAGGCATGGGCTCCCGGCACCTCCAGAATAGGCGACGTCTTATCTTCCGCTTCCTTTCTTATCAGCCAGCCCCAGTGGAAACTATTGCGAGAAGGCAGGTTGTCATATGACACACAGCGGCGTGACAAGGCGCAACCCGGCAGAGTTTGCCACGCCACCGGCGGCTCCTAAGTGATAATACATAACACAACAGTACCTGTGGGTTTCTAGATAGCGCCGAGGGGAAATATGAACCCCGTAGTGATCTGTATCTATCTTATTAAAGAGCTGACCTTGACCACTGGGGGGAAACTGGATTAGTCTGATTTCCAACAAAGAGGCGGGATGTTACGCTGTTGAAATGAAGAGCCTCTTCTTTTTTTATTTCCCGGCTTTTTTTTCCCCCACCACCCGCGCTCTCGATGTCTTTTTACTGGCAGCATACATTGTCCTATTAAACAAAGAGAAGGGTTGATGCACCAGGCTGTGGCCAGGCGTCTGCCGGCATAATATAAACACAGCAAACACTCGCACGGGACCCAAACGCACGCACATATTTAAATGCCACGCTACCAGCTTTATACATACATCTGAGTAAACTTTTGAGTAAAAAAACTCTTTTTATTCTCCATCTGTGACTCTTTCATTGTACAAAGTGCTTGAGGCAAGACTCTGAATGGTTGTGACCTTGAAGACAGTGACCTTTGCTCGCTTTAAATCCGTTTTGAACACCCGTAATTGCGGAATGAAAACCGATAGTCTCAAAAGGACGAAGGCCGGTTCTTGACTAAATGAATAGAAAGGTATTTACATCGCCGAATTGCCTGCGGGACATTGAATTGACCTTACATTAAAGGGTCACTTCACTTATTTCTCTTCACCCACGTGAGGTATTAGAGCCAGCTTCCCTCCTCGCCTGTGTCCTCCCTTCCCCTTTTCGCCAACTCTCTCTCCTCTGGTTCCTCTGCTTTCACCGTCAGACCTTATCTCAAAGACCAGATCACTATGGCAACAATTAGTCACATCATCGTCGCCCACACTCGCGTTTGAGGGCTGTTTTTTTTACTTTGGAGGGTTTGCTGAGGCGCTCGCACCTCAACGGCGGATGGCCGAATCCGATGACCAAAGAGCAATGTTGCCATCTGTGGGATCGGCGCGTTTCCGGACAGCCGGCGGCGCTGAAAAACATCCTGAGTTACCGTGATGACTAACGACCGGCAATCACATGTCAATTAAGACGTTCATTTCCGAGCTGGAACCACGCAGAGCTGTATATACCCCCTCCCTGTGCAAAGGTCAGCTTCCTTTCCTTTTGAAATCTGGAATAAAATGTCACCATTCGGAGGGAGAAAGACAAACAGAGGTTACTCAAGTAGTTAGCGGCAGTGAGAAGAATGGCAACTTGGAAAATTAAATATGGAAGGTTTGGGCTGACAACTGGGTTCCACATTAATTTACCGCTTGTCATTATCTTTATCTCTATCAAAAAGCCTGTGCTCATGCAGGCAATAGGGGTGAGCGATACAAGTATTTTGGTATCGATCCGATCCAAGTAAATGTAAATGGTCTGCATTTATTTAGCGCTTTTCAAGTCAATAAAGACCTCCCAAAGCGCTTTACAATCTGCTTCACACTTACCCATGAACACTCGCATACCGATAGCATCATCAGCCATGCAAGACAACTACAGTGGAACCTCGGTTCTCGACCATAATCCGTTCCAGAACCCTGTTCGAGAACCGATTTGTTCAATCACCGAAATCATTTTTCCCATTAATAATAATGTAAATCGTTTTAATCCGTTCCAACACCCTGAATGTTTACCGTGAATGTTTAACGTAAACATGAAGCTAACCCAGGCTAATCGTACGTTCGCGTTATCATAATCTTGTACGAAAGATTACGCTAACATGAACGTGTAAAAATAAAAAAATCAGGTCGTTTACAAGTCATTTAGCACCCGGGTCTCCACAACAAGTGGTGAGCGGGTCATTGGAAAGGGGGCTCCATTCCAACACCCTGAAAGTTGGGCTCCGTTCCAACACCCTGAATGTTTACCTCGAATGTTCAACGTAAACAAAGCTAACCCAGGCTAATCGTACGTTCGCGTTATCGTAATCTTCCGTACGAAAGATTTCGCTAACATGAACGTGTGAAAAATAAAAATAAAAGGATAAAGAAAATAATTATGAATAGGATTTCTTACCTTTGTGGTGGTCAGCAGAAGCCGTGCTGTATTCCCCAGCAAGATCGGAAACTCGCAAACCTCTTTCATATTTAGCTATTATGTCTTTCTTAAAGGCAATAGTTGTACGAACAACTTTTCTTTTTTCACCTGTCCTGCTTGCACCGACCTTCTTCAGAGGCATAGTTAAGGGCTAAAACACTCCGTTCACCGATATTAAAAGCGAAAGCAAAAAGAAGCAAGTGCGCACGTGATAACAGTTGGTCACGAGGGGTGGGGGCGATCTACACTATCTACACCCGTACGCCGCTCAGCATCGCACCCTATAGCATACGCACTCACGCATTACCGGCGTTCGAACTCCGAATTTTTGACCGAACAGCGAAGCAAGAATTTCTCGAAATTTTTGATCGAACTCCGATTTGTTCGAACTGAGAGGCGTTCGAAAACCGAGGTTCCACTGTACCTGCTTATCGGGGGCACGAGGGATTCAGTGTCTCGCCCAAGGACACTTCGACTTATAACACCGGAATCGGACTCGCGACCTCTCGATCCCAAGCTGAGCGCTTTACCTCCTGAGTTACTGCCACCCCATTTATATTTACATATTTCAGGGGTGTCAAACTCATTTTAGCTCGGGGGCCATATGGTAAAAAAAACATTCTCATAGGGGCCGGGCTAGTAAATTATAGGGATAAAAAGTATGCCTTTACCTGAAGGGCTGGAGGTCTTTTCAGAGGCTCACTATTAAATTCAAATTTAAAAATGATAAAGGTTTTATCAACTGCGCAATTGAAAAAAAAAAGACTAGACATCAATTAAATCTATTTCCACTTCAATTTATTTAAATCTAAGAAAGTCATGCAGACTGTCAGGTGACAAAAAAAATGTACAATCAGTAATCAGTAATTTGAACATTCAAAATGTAATTACAGGACAGTACAGAGACACCTCGCTACTTCACGCTTCGGTTAATGCTGGTTCACTGCCTCGCAGATTTTAATGGTGCATTGAGTTCTGCATCCTGATGAGTTAAACAGGGGGAATGTTTTCTATCACCAACAAAGTTGGACCTCTCCACCCGCTGAACCTACTCAGGAGCCACATGCGAGTCTTTGGTGCTCCCTAGTGGCTCCCTGGAGTTTTTTTCAAAAATGTTTTATAATGAAAAGATATTTGGTTTCTGTAGAACAGAAACAGAAGATAAATCCAACTTTCCATAAGGTCCACATGATGGCGGCAATGTATTTTGTCGTATGGTTTATTTTTTCTTTTCACTCATTTTGCAAAAAATGTCATATAACAAAATGAACTAATCACATGAAAAGAAAAAAGGCTGACAGGTTAAAGTCAAAGGCTTATAAGAGACCCGTCCCCAAAATAATTACGGACGCTTCTTCTATCAATCAGCTAAACAAAGTATCATATCTAATATATTAAATGGACTGCAAGTATATATTACTTTTCAAGTCACTGAAGACGAAGCACTTTCCAATGTATTTCACACTTACCCATTCACGCTCACTCTCACACACCGACAGCGGTGTTAGCCACGCCAGGCGCCTACCTGCTTATCGCGTGCATAAGAGTTCAGTGTATTGCCCAATAATAATAATAATAATTTCCTTTGTATTGTCATTCTTTGTAACAATGTACACAGAACGAAATGTTGATACACCTGACCCGTTGTAGCGAGCCGATGCAGCCGCAGCCAACAGAGGGCGCCGCCATTTTACCAATGTTATAAGTCTTAGGTATGACTCGGCCGAGGCGCGAACCAGCGACCTCCCAGTCTCAAAGCGGGCACACTACCATCTAGGCTACTGAGCAGGACAGTTCCACAATTATTTCTTATTGAACCTGCCACCTCTTGTTCTCAAAGCAAGTATTTTACTCCCTGAGGTACTGCCAGACCAGAAATCATTACAACAATCATTTGTTAGTCCATTCAGACATGATCACATTAAATCGATTGTATAGAATGCAAGTGTGAGAAGCGTCCTTTCTCGTGAGACTGTATCAGGTGAAGTGAAGTGGATCTGGTCCTTAATTCATAAAGTTGTGCAAAAAAAACAGCAAAATTGTTTATTTTTTAATTAGAATTTGACAGTACAGAAGTTATTTGTAAAAAAAAAAAGGGCATTTTCTCGTTTCGCAGGGGATTCTGCCCCCCATTAAACGAGATAACCGTGGTAATACTATATCTCATACCGATACTGTTACTTTTTGCTTAGAAATCAAATGATCATTGTATAATTGAACTCCTCCGCCTTGAGTTACTTTATAATTACGATAAGAACATTCTACAAATGGTCGTTTTTCTGAATGACCATAATGCAAATTTTAACCGTAAAAGATATACATAAATATTTGTATTATAATTGTCTCAGGACAAAAGTCAAGGTAGCCACACATGAAAAAGCTGCAATGAAACAAAAATACTGTTATGGTCTGGTATGCCTTCTTCCACATGGGGAGCCAACGGGGTTTACAGGTAGTTAGGTCATTTGCATTTTCATGGTCAGGTTGTTTTTTTTTTTGTTTGTTTCTGGTTTCCAGTTGGGGCATTTCTTAGTAGTTTAGTGACCCTTTGTTTGTTACTTTTTTATTTTATTTTTTATTTCCGGTTTCGGTCTTTGTTTCTAGTTTGGACTTTGTCAGGTTTGATTTTGTTGGAACATGTCATTTGTTATGTGCCCCCTTGTTCATTTCTTACTAAATTCCTGGTATTGTTGATAAACACTATCCTTATTTTGAGCACCCCTGCCACCGTTTGTTTTCCCCCTATATGGGTCCACCCTTAATCCGAATTATAGCAACGTCAACATAACGACTAATACCTTCCATGTCACAATATTTTGAAAATGAAGTCAATGTGACGTCCAGAACAAAGGGTAGACCCAATCGCGTAACATTTACTACAAGTTTTATTGAAAGAAAGAGGAAGGGCTGCGGCCACGATCCGGTGTTCGCTGGACGCGTGACGCAAGTCACTCTCGCACTCGGATTGTGATCCGAATACGGAAGTGGATCTTCCGTATTGAGCGATGGCGATGTCAGGGACGGAAAAACAGGTCGATAATCGGAACAGGGAGAGCAATACGTGGTCGGGGTCAGAAACGGGTCGTAAGCTGGGACGGGAGAGCAAACGTAGTCGGGATCAAAAACGGGTTGTAGCAGGAGACAAACGGGGAGATCAGAAACGAACAGGTGGAAAAACGAGTGCAAAAACGGGACAGGCGGGAGTTAGGGTCAGAAAAGGCTTGCCTTGTAACAACAGAGGTTCGCAGACAGACTGACAAAAGGAGAGTGACAGGACCGGTCTTAAAAAGGGACAGGGAGCCAATCAGGCGCCAAATGAGCGGGGACAGGTGATCCAAATTGGTAATCATGAAATAATGTATGTTTAATCTTACGACACACTGTGCAGAAGTCTGGGGCAATAATTACAAAACTTCACTACAGCCCCTTTTTATCCTCCAAAAACGTGCAATTAGAACCAAAAACAGGGTAGGATATCGAGTTCATACTAATATTTTATTACTGCAGTCCAAAATATTAAAATTAGATGATTTAGTAAAATTTTTCATTGCACAACTGCTATTTAAGGTCAACAAAAACAGTACCAGAAAACATCCATAAATTATTCATTCGGAAAGAAGGAAATTATAACTTAAGGGGCTGTAGTAAATTCATAATCCCAAAGGTGAGAACCACCAGGAAAAGTATGTGTGTGTCCGTGTGTGGAGTCAAACTTTGGAATAATTTACAAGACGAGATCAAACAATGTCCAACTATTCACTTGTTCAAATTTAAATACAAAAAAACATTCCTGGTGGAATACAGAGATGAAGAAAATCGGGTATGAGTGATACGAGAGATTGGGAATAGTGCGTCTAGAACTATGGTTAACTTTGTGTTATTGTTGCTATAGGTTATATCATAACTGTTATTATTAATATTATTACAATTGTTGTTATATAATTGGTGTATATAATAGGGAATATGAAGGGGTAGGGAATATAAGCATTTGCTTCTGACTACCCCTTTTCGAATATATTGTGTACTACTATTTTGTTGTCGTGTTATTGTTTTTGTTCTGTTTTTATTTTAATGTTCGAATAAAGTTTTCATTGATTCACACTGACAATATGATAGTGATCATTAAAATTAAAAAGACAATAGTATCAATCCGATTCGGGTATTCGCTCAGTATCGATAATATCGATCATTTTGATCCACCCACCCTTTGTAGGCATACAGATGTGACTCAGGTGGCAATCGGCAGTAAGAAGGATGACAGCTGGGCGAATTAAATCTGTGGAAGGTTTGAGCCCAAAACCAGGTTCCACATTTATTCACCGCTTGTCATTTTGTATATCTCTTAATGAAACCCGCGTGCTCATGCAAGTGTGAGTCTATTTAATGTAAGAGATAATCCGTTGGCAGAGTTTTGGGCTCTGTGTTACTATTATAACCCCGTCTGACTGTTCCCCGAGGCAATAATTACATTTTTTCTCATCTGTTCTCTTCTGTCCTATCGTTAACTGATTAAATGTTTCACAGTCAGAAATAATGTTTCATGTAGTGGGCAGATCATCACTCTTGTTTTTTATCCTGCTCGCTTTAATCTTCGCCCGGAACGGGCGTTACAATGTTTACCGACATTATCAGGCGTTCTCCGGTAGTGCTGCCTAGGAAGATTTTTCTCAGCACATTGACTGTGTGGTTGCAAGTGAATCACTGCAGAGTCTCCAGGTAAATAAACACTTCATATCTTATGGTGTTTGCTAACATTCAAGCCTTTGGCGACTTCTTATCTTGTTATGTGTGTTATTCTGATCTTTATCCATATTGTAAGCCACTGCCATGGTGTAAAATGAATGACGACGAAAAGAAAGTTTCTACAGTATTGATGTGTTTTAAAGGAATAGAAAACTTCAGAATTAAAAAAAAAGGTTCTTATTTGTTGGCAATCTTTGGAATATACATCAAACTGTCACGGTTGCCATGGCCTTCAATTGGCCCCGCCCGTGTGTCGCCAATTGCCGCTCGTTGACAGATTGGCTTCCCTGCTGTTTAAATCCAGTCCTGTCACTCTCCTTTTGTCAGTCCGTCAACGAACCTCTGCCCCGCAAGACGTGGGTTCTGACTCTGTCCTGTTTCCTGTTGGTATTTCCTGTCCGGTATTGTTCCCGTTTATTTTGTCCTGTTTTATATCGGTTTCCAGTTTTTGTTCCCGTCTATTTTTGTCCTGTTTATTATTCTCTCCAGGTTTCGTTCCTGTCTAGTTTGTCCTGTTTCATTTTGATATCCTGTTTCAATATCAATCCTGTCTGTCCCGTCCTGTCCGGTATCGACTCCATCTGTCCGACAATTGGTATCGATCTCGTCGGTTTCTGGCTTCCTGTTTTTCCACGCCAGACCGCTGCCTAACGTGCATGACTCCCCATTTCCCGTAAAATAAAGGCTTGTGTGAGAAACTTCCCGTGATTGGGTCCTGATCCAATTCCGGTTCCTGACATAAACATACAGGAATCCATCAATCTTTGTGGTTAATCCGTTCCATAACCACTCACATTAAGTGAAATTCTGCAAAGTAAAAACAATTTATTTTTGCATATATTTATATAAATGTTCTATAATGTAGCACAAGGAAATTGTTAACTTGTGTGCATTACTGTGCCTGTGCAGTTTTCCTCATCATATTTTGATGCCGCAAAGGACTGGGTTGATTTCTCCAGGACATTTTCGTTTGATTTTCAAATCAAAAATGCTCCAGTCCATATATAGTGGACGAAACTGTTGTATCCGTCTTTACATAGTGTAAGTCCATGCTTCTGGCATGTCACGTAGTACTAGACAAAGTCAAGTCAAGTCATTTTTATTTGTATAGCCCTAAATCACGAAGAGTCTCAAAGGGCTTCACAGATTATTACACTATATTACACAGACTATTTTTCAGAATATTATCATACATTCCCCTGCTCTGGAGCCGACGAGAAGAGTAGGTTATTCGTATGCTATAGAGTAGAAGTGAGTTTTAAGCTTAGATTTAAACATTTCCACTGAGGTTGCAGATCGGATCTCAGGGGGAAGAGCATTCCACAGCACCGGAGCCCGGATGGAGAACGCTCTCGAACCAGCAGAAGTAAACAAACACGACGAAGCAATGGAGTCCACTTTGGGGAGAGACCAAATAAGCAAAGTGAAACATTGATTTTGGTAAGTGACATGAATAAAATCATCCTTTAATTATTATAAAAATTAAATGAAGAAATTACATATTTTTGTGGAAAGTTGTCTCTTGCTGCTGCAACCCCTAATTAGATTGGTTGCAATCAGCAGCCAGGGAACATAAGGCAGAACTCCGATTGGTTTGCGAGTACAGTGGAACCTCGGTTCTCAACCACAATCCGTTCCATTTCTTTGTACGAAAACCAATTTGTACGATCACCGAAGTCGTTTTTTCCCATTAAAAGTAATGTAAAATTGTTTTAATCCGTTCCAACACCCTAAATGTTTACCACGAAAGTAAACATGAAGCTAACCCAGGCTAATCGTACGTTCGCGTTAGCGTAATCTTCCGTACGAAAGATTACGCTAACATGAACGTGTAAAAATAAAAAAATCAGGTCGTTTACACGTCATTTAGCACCCGGGTCTCCACAACAAGTGGTGAGCAGATAAAGGATAAAGAAAAGAATTATGAGTAGGATTTCTTACCTTGGCGGTTGTGTGCAGAAGCCATGCTGTATTCCTGAAAGAAGGGAAACTCGCACACCTTCTTCATATTTTGCTATTATTTCTTTCTTAAATGCAATAGTTGTACGCACTACTCCTCTTTTTTCACCTGTAGCAACTTTGCTGCTTGAAACCTTCTTCCGAGGCATAATTAGGAGTTAAAACACTCCCTTCACCGCTTTTGAATAAGGAAAGTAGAGAAGGAGTGCGCGTTGCCGTGACAACAGTTCTTCACGAGGGGTGGGGGCAATCTACACCCGTACGCCGCTCAGCATCGCCCCTAGCGTACCGGCGTTCGAACTCCGATTTTTTGAACGAAAAGCGAAGCAAGAATTTCTCGAAATTTTTGGTCGAGAACCGATTTGTTCGAACTGACAGGCGTTCGAAAACCGAGGTTCCACTGTACTGGCTTTCCTGAAGTTACACCAGAATTGCGCTATGAATGCAAGAATCCACAGAACGAATTAAAAAAAAAAAAATATATATATATATCCACGATGCACCTTGGACACAAAAGTCGAACCGGGATATGGTGAGGGAAAACCGCATGTTAAATGGGGAGTTAATTAATGGGAGTCATCTACAGTAGAATCCAAGATTGAGGAGGTAAAGAAAAAAAAAATTATTCTTCTGTCACGTATAAAATTCTCCCCAATCATCAGCCCAGCTCTTGAGGAACATTCTCAGAAGAAGACATAAGTGTCCTGGGTCTTATCTGTCCCTCCCAAAACCGTCCTCGGGATTGTGTTCGATTGAGTTAGAATCCAATCCCCGAGCCACCTCATCTAGCTCCTTACACTGCAGCAAAGTCTTTCTCGGATGACCAACCTTCTCACTTCATTCTCAAAAGAAGAGTGGCAGGACCCTGTAGAGAAACATCATTTGTATCCTAGATCCTGGATGAGGGTAGCAAATTGCAATGAAGATCAGCCATCCCTTTTGCGAAATAAATTCCAAGCCCGTATCAAATCAGACGTCACGCTAGTCCCACTGTCAATCTCCCGCTCCATTCTTCATCTGCTCATGAACAAGTCCCCAAGATACTTGAGCTCCTGCCCCTCATGTCAAGATCTCATCGCCGATATGAAAAGGGCACTTCACCCTTTCCCGACTGAGTGTGGTGGTCTCTGATTTTGAGGTGCTGATTTCCAACCCAGACATTTTACATTCAGCTCTACAACTCAAGTGAGGATTTCATATGATTATAATAATGAAGCCTATGTAATCACATTGTCTACAAAAGGCAGAACTAGATAAACTGGACACCATCAATTAGTCTGTTGCACGTTAAAGTTTTCTGTCTGTTTTAGTTTTAAAGAAAGACTGAGACAAAACACAACCTTAATTGGTCCCAATCCTCACAGGAAGGTTATCTGACTTTGTTCTGCCAATGCATACCAAAATTGGGCAACGGCTGTCATAGTCTTCTCACTGAAGTCGAGCTATGTTTATCTGCTTAAAGCAGCACTAGGCATTAGCATAAACAATACCTGATCTATGTTTAAAAAAATAACAGAAAATAAAGAAAAACATAAACATGAAGTATTTTTTCATTTGTGTACCTCTCTGAGTTTCATTTTTTATTCATTTGTTACATAAACTAAATGCTGCACAAGCTCGCTACTCCTCAGAGTACTGACATTGACAAACTTGAGTCATAATTTACATAGTGAACAAAAACTTTTAAAAAACACCCGTTTGCACTCTGTACAACCTTCGAGCAAGCAGCAGAGAAGAAATTCTTGACACTGAGATGAAAATGCTTGATTTGTCATTCATATGCTGCTGTTTTTTATGCTTCCCAATCCTCAATGAAGTTTATCAATTTTTTTGTAGCATCAAAATGTTGTGTTTTGCTCGTTGATTCCTTATTCGTATAAGGTATTTATAGACTAACTCATTGATTATGTAATTGTTCAAGATGAAACGGGTGTTTCAATTGGTATTGTGTTGGTAATGTTAAGATATGGGACACCATTTCCCCCCATAGGGCGCCAACCTGGAGGGAGTGGCTGGAGGCATCCACTGGCACCTAATTAATCTAAACACCTACACTTCACTATCATCCATTGAATTTACTTGACAGTAGAGGTTGTCAGGTAATTGTCCTTGTCATGATTACGGCACGGCACGGTTGGTTCGTTCCTTGTTTGGACACTTGTTCATTATTTTGAGAAGACGGGTTTGTTTGTGGCTGTGGGAATGTCATGTCTTACTAGATCAGCTGAAAAATATGGATCGGTCTCTCAGAAACTGTCCCCTCATGGTTCAGATCATACCTTTCGGATGGGAGGCCTTGTGTTACATACGATATGACCTCTGAGCCTTTTAGTGTTACCCTTGGCATTCCGCAGGGCTCACTACTTGATCCCCTTCTTTTCAGCATTTTTTCTTTCGTTATCTATCCTGCAAGTATGATTTTAGTTTCCATTGCTTTGAAGAACCGTCTGCCAATGGAGGAAAGCTTAAAACACACTTATATTCAATAGCTTATGAATGTTGTTGACCACATTCTCTTGTCTTCTTGTCTACGAGAGAGAAGGATGAGCCTTCTTGTTGCAAGGTGCATGCATTTTGAGCCATCGTACCAGCACTTGGACCTGGTGTACTGCTGTATCTGTCAATATTTTGAAACACGAAGCTGTAAATTATTTGGTTATTATCTATATTTCATGTTGAGGATGTCTGTGTATCGTCTGTTGATGCCCTTCCAACATCTATTGTAGTCTTTTTATCCTGAAAAGGGGAATTGCCTCATGTGCAGCCCTTTCTCAAGGTTGCTTCATTTTCCTCATACTGAGGTTTTTGGCTTTTTCCTTGATCTCATGCAGGTTTTAGAATAGAGGAGGGTGTAATCGTTACACTTTAATGGTAGTCTGTAGTCTGTAGTCTGTACAGCCCTTTGATACATCTTGTGATTAGGGCTATACAAATAAACGTGACTTGATATAGCGACCAGGAGAATACTGGGTACAAAAAGAGACAAAAAGCTGTGAAAGATGCCCTCATGTACTCTCAAAGACTCTTTGTGACATTAAATCTTTAGGACAAAGATTCCATAGGAAGCACCAAAGCACAGAACATGACAATACAGAAAGTATGACCAAAATATCTTTAGATACAAGAAGGACAGTTGTCTGCCAATGGGTTAATACTTGTTTGCAAGACTTCCATTTTCTTTGTAACATTTACTCAAAAAAAGAAGGCATGGCGTGTAACACACACAGAAAATCCACTGTCCTCACTGAATCGGTCAGGGAAAAGCAAAACCCATAAAACCACATCCAGAGATTAATATTGATGAGATGAACTTCATGCTATGCCATGTCTATCACTAAACAAAGATACTCCGATTAAGTATGGCCACTGCGGTTTTTTAGCCGCCGGCCCATTCAGTCTATCAGAGTGAGTCAGAGTTATTGATAAGGACACGCAGTGCCGTCGGGAAGCCAGGGCAAGCAAGTAGTGCGCCATTGAGCTGCAGTGTAATTAATGTACAAGCGGGGGCGCTTGTGGGTTTCACGCTGTCTTTCTCATTGACTTTCATCCAAGTGAGAGCAAGGTCACCAGCAAGGTGTTAGGAGCAATCTCCACAAATTGTTGGACTGTGTCTTTGATAATCTCCAAGCTTTTTAATGGATTTAAGATCTGTTTACCAAGTGAATGCACTTCACAAAGTCATTTGGCTATTGTTTTAACCTCCAACACGATAATAGAACTGGAATTGGTTTTTTGATCAATGACATCACCGGTTAGGTTGATATATTCAATAAGCACGACAACCTTGAGCCTCGTAGAATCACTGAGTGTTTATGTGTGATAGTGTGCCTGTGCGTATTTCAAGCGGTTTGCTTGTACTGTACAGAGTACAGCACAGCACAGGAATATAGTCTTGAAAGAGCATTGTTTTAGCTTCCTTCAAGTCAAGTCAAGTCATTTTTATTTGTATAGCCCTTAATCACAAAGAGTCTCAAAGGGCTTCACAGGTTATTACACAGACTATTTTTTTCAGACTATTGTTACACCATCCCCTGATCTGGAACCAACATGAGGGCAAGGAAAAACTCAAAAACCTCAACATGAGGAAAATGAAGAAACCTTGAGAAGGGACAGCACATGTGGCATCCCCCTTTCAGGATTACCAGACAGCAAACTAGGGCTTTTTGACTATCAAATGGAAACACTTGTTATATGAATGGGAGTCCAATTCTTTTCTTTCTTTTTTTTTTAATATTGAAAAACATGCTACTGCATGTTGTCATAATTGTGTGGGTTATCCAGTTATATAATTATTCTTTTAAATCATCACACCAAAATTGTAATCAATCATTTAGTGGTTAAATAATGCACCTTATGATTGATTATTCATATATTCAAATTGACCTATTTACTTCTGTTTCATCATACAGTTTCCACATTGTTCTAAGTGGTTGCCTGATTTTTGGCCTTGAGTCTTATCAAAACACCAGCAGGCTTCAGTCTGGACGAAAGACTGGTGTGGAGACGGTGCCTTGGGAATTTTCTGTGAACTTCTATGTTTCGCCCCTTTGATGATCCAAGATAAATTTGAGATGTTCAAAATTTTTCTTGGGATGAGCGAGTACCAAAAATGTACTGGTGCTGATACGAGCCTTGTTGAGGTAGCAGTAGTGTGATCTAAATTAAGTGTTGGTCGACCTTCCATGGCTGTGTTATACTTTTAAAACACTCAGGTAAAACCCAAAATTTGACAGGACCAGAACGGAAACAGGACCCACTCGCGTAACGTTTCTCACAAGTTTTATTAGAAGAAAGGGTTGGGGTTGCGCCCACGATCCAGGGATAGGTGGACGCGGGAAGCAGGTCGCTCTGAATGCGGAAGTGGGACAGCCGTGGCGAGCGATGACGGTGTCTGGAACGGATAAAATGGGTCGGGATCGAAAAATTCTCGAAAGCCAGGAGAGCAGACGTGGTCGAGATCAAAACAGATCGTAGCGGGAGACAAAGAGGAGCAGAAAACAGGACAGGCGAAAAAGGGCTTGCCGTGTAAAAACAGAGATTCGCAGATGGACTAACAAAAGGGGACTGACAGGACAGTTTAAATACTGACAGGCAGCCAATCAGTCAACAAGCTGCAGCTAGCGCCACACGGGCGGGGCCATTTGGGCACCATGGCAACCATGACAATATTTGGGTCGATTTGACACAATATCCTGTTTTGTTTTGTAGGATTAACACCCAAAAACATGTGTAATTTTTTAGTTTAAGATCATTTTGACAAAAGTGGTATTTTTGTTTCAAATATCATTCACCAAAATTGATTAATTTTATTCTAAAAAGTCTGGGTCATTCCCAAATAATGGCGTCATTCTGTGTAAAACGTCCTATTAAAAAAATGGATCAAATTGATCCAAGTAATGGGTTGGTCCATTCTTATCAAATGTCTTTAGAGTTGAGGCTAGCCTGCATGACCAAAAGGTAAAATTTTGTTCCAGGATTTTAAAAAAAATTATCAAGCACAACAGATTTCGAGAACACAATGAGGTCAATGCTTCAGAGTCATGTTTGGTTTTTATGTACTGGGTATAAAACAAATACACACACATTTAGTGAAGTCCCTACCGTTTTGAGAAAAAAAAATGGAGAAATTCTACTGGGATGTCGTACTCCACTGTACTGTCTTGTCATGTGTAAGAATGTAAAGCAAGGCCTGGCAAAAGAATCGAGTGTGCAGGATGAGAGGAACCCTGTCCTCTCTCAGGGCTTTACCGTTCCTCTCTTCTACTCTCAGGCATTAATGGTTGAATGAATCGGATTGGACGTGCCTGAAGACACAACCGGCCTCTAGATTTGCTCCCAGCAAATCTCAACAGCCAGCATCTTAAGCTCAAATAAGCGCTGCGGTCACTGCCCTGCCAATAATTTGAATAACTCCCCAGTGTAAAGTCTCTCTTTGTTTAGATAACGACGTTCTCACATTCCCCTCGCAGTGGGCCAAGCAAGGCACAGGGTTGAGGAGGAGAGGAGCATTAGACAAGGGAAGAAAACGATTTTGTTTTCTCCAAGGCCACCTTTCATGATCTCTGTGCGAGTCAGTAGTCACATTTGTAAAAATGTCATTTAATACATTACACACCTTATTTAAGGAAGCAAAACCTAATTGGTGGTCATGTTGTGGAAAGAGGGGATGGAGCATGTAAGAGTACAGCTTCATAAGTCTTTAACAAGTGCTGCAACTTGTGTCATCCATCAAGTCTTTTCATGCAGTATTATTGCTTTACCCAATGCCATTTCAATTTCATGTTGGATTCCCTGGAAATATATTCCTTATTCAGATCTGTTCTTGGCCTAATTGTTGAACTCTTGAGGGAATGTTGATGTGTGTATGGATCTGTTATACAGCACTTAAGAGTTGCAAAGTGTCCAACTCAATTAAAGAGAATACATTCAGATTTTCCAACTAATAAACACTTGTTTTTTTGTCACTTTTAAATTATTAACATTTATGCAAATTCCAGAAGAAATACACAAGAATTTGGGAGGGATTTGGATGTTCTTGCTTTATGTAAGTACCTTTTTAAATTGTTTTTTTTAATTCAAGCAATTTTAAAGACTTTAAAATCAAATTTTACAAATGTCTCCAGTCCGAATTAAAATAGAAAATTTGGTGTTAATCATGTACTTTGGAGAGCCACAAATAAATCTGCGATTTATATATACTATTCTTAATATTGCGTGGGCATTTACCAAACCATATGATTTTTAGATCTTGGGTAAATGTCAAATAGTTTTTTTTAGACAAATCAATTCCCATATAGGTTTTGGGTAAAATGTCAGTAATATGTAGCTTACATTTTCAGTTGCAGGAAGTTCTTCTCATTACAATTTACCACTGGGAAACACTTTTTTTGCATGGCCCATATTAAATGTCCATATTGACATGTAATTATTGCACTAATTCCCAATTCATAGTGCCCTTTTTAGGTTTAGCATGCACTAGTCCCAGGAGTGCGACCCGTAGGGAGAAATGATGCTTCATAGAAAAATGCTGTACAAACTTATGCCAGCTGCAGTTAATTACGAGAGAAGACAAAAAGTAATGGCTGGGAGAAGCCACTAGTGAGAAGTGCTGGCGTCATTTTTAAGCAGACTTGTTTAGAAACATGGCAGCAATTTAAATCATTAACAAGTACTTCACCCAAAATGCAAGCACTTTTCAATCCTTGAAAACACAACATTAAAACTGAAGAATTTTCAAGGATTTTAAGCACACATGCCTTCCTGTAAATACAAAAACATTATACAAATACGACAAGTGATATTTCCAATTGATATGGATTTGTTATCATGCACAAAATTAGTAATGTCACTTTTAAATGCTCAGTTATTCCTCAACATAATTCTCCTCAACATATTTTCCTCCAAATGTTGATGTGACTGGACAATTGCAAAATAAAAGTATCACGGTTTCAGGATTTTTTCTGAATCAGGGTGCATTTATTGTCTAAGACCATGAGTTTGAAAAGTGAATATTGCAGGGATAGCTTTTTAAACTGGAGCCCTCTTGTTTTGTTTGAGATACAGAATTTGAAGGCACGAAACCATGCTGTATGCAAATTGACATGATCTATTCCTAAATCACAAAAAGATTTTCCAAAAGGAAAAAAAAATATTATAGCAGCAAACTGTATTTCCAATATGTGTATTAGTACAATTTTTACTTAATAAGTACCTTAGATCCAAAGATAGTGTGTTGAAGTCTTCAAGAGGTTAGATGACCATTTCATCAACTCAAGGATTCCTTTAGATAGATAGAGATAGATAGATAGATAGATAGATAGATAGATAGATAGATAGATAGATAGATAGATAGATAGATAGATAGATAGATAGATAGATAGATAGATAGATAGATAGATAGATAGATAGATAGATAGATAGATAGATAGATAGATAGATAGATAGATAGATAGATAGATAGATAGATAGATAGATAGATAGATAGATAGATAGATAGATAGATAGATAGATAGATAGATAGATAGATAGATAGATAGATAGATAGATAGATAGATAGATACTTTATTCATCCCCGAAGGGAAATTCACATTTCCAGCAGCATCCCTTCGCTGAGAACAATACAATAATAAAACAAAAAGAATACAATATACAAATACCCAGTGTGACGTGCAAATGCCCACTGTAGCGTGTTGTAGACTTCACAATATCCTTATACTGCTTTGAATTTTAGCATTATATTCCATATTTGCTGAGTGTCACAGTCTGCGGTCAGATCGTTTTTGTGTGAGTCTAAGGGTTTGTTGCTGCACAAAACTCAAGCTAAGAAATTTGTTCAGAAAATATGTGACGAGATTCCATGCCTCTCTGTGGTGAGATTGAAAATGCATCACTAATACGTAACTGCCTGTGCTTTTTCATGTTGGTGCATGAGCAAAGAGAATGCCGCTTTGTTATGTAAAGCCACTTCATGTTCTCATCTTTTTTTCCTTTTAGCTTTGCTGTGACAAACTCCCTTGCTCTCAATTATCTTCAACAATACTGAAGATTGTGGCAACATATGTCCCAGTCTAATATACTGCAGCTATAAGGCAGAGTATTTCCAAAAAGGCACACAGTTCAGTCTAGAATTAATAATTTACTTTGTGTCCAAAACACCAAGTGGCAATAGAGATAGAGATCTTTCATTTTGAAATCCACGTGATTGAATGTTTTCGCATTTATAAATAGCTTAATATTGAATGACAGAACTTCAGATCGATAATCATGGGAAGCGTCTACGTTGCATCAACAAATGTCTTCATTTTTTTCTGCCAGACAGGTTAATGAAAAGTATACAGGATTAGGCCAGGGGAAATGAGAAATGTCTCTCTCCTTCTCTTGTTCTCCTCCATCTCATTCGCGCTCATTCTCTTTTTCTCTCTCACCTCATTTTTTTATTATTTTTCTCTTTATCACTTCTCTCTCGCTTTCACTGTCTTTCTCTCTCTCACACACTCTTTCCTTTGCTCCTCTCCATCTCTCCTTATCTCTCTGCCTCAGTCTTTCTTTTCTTGCTTTGTCATTCTCTCTCGCTCTATTCCTTTTTTCTGTCCCTCTCTTCTCCTCCCTCCTTTTCTCTCTCTCACTTTCTCCTCTTCTGTTTTTCTCGCCGTGGTTCTTTTTCTATCCTATTTACTTTCTTCCCCTTCTCTCATTCTCTCTCTCTCCCTCCTTTCCTTTCTTTCTTACATTTCTCCTCTTTCTCCTAGTCTCTGCTTTTGCTTCTTTTTCTCCCTTCTTTCTGTCTATCTTTTTTCTCTCTTTTTCTCCTTTTCCCTCTTGGTCATTCTTTCTCCTACTCTCCTTTGCCCACTTCTTCTCATCTTAATTTCCTCTTTTCCTTGTCCATCCCTCATCCTGTCATTCCACTCTCTTCTTCTCTCCCCTCTGATCCACCAATTATATGTAGACCAATTTGCTTTCTGTCTAATATGCAGTGAAGTTATCACCCAAAAACTTCTGTTCCTAAAATTGCCAATGATGGCAACTTAAGTACTTTAATAACATTTCATACCCTAATAAGATGCATGAGGACCCTTAAACGGTAACATCTGTGGGCTTTTACCACCTGCTGTGAGGTAGCATATGCATTAGATTTCTCCGAGCCAACAGAATTAGTCAGAAGATCATTAAAATAAAAAGCAATGCATTTAAATATAATTTGCACCATAATGCTAGGGGGTTAAAGCTATAACATAAATTTGCATTACAATCCTATGAGGCTGTATTCATTTTAAACCTGATTTTAAAAGATTGAGCTGGTGTACCTAATAAAACGGCCGGTGAGTATACATAGAACAGCATTCCAAAAACACAAGCTGCTGCTTAGGCTTGTAAAGACTTTTAGTTTTCTGAACTCCCACAAGAAATCCACGAGCTGCTCTGTATAAGACTGCAGTTGGAATTTTAAACTTAACACATTCTTGATTTCCCACCCGCATATATTTTCTGTCAGGATGCAACTGGCAGCCCGATGATGCTGCTGCTGATGATGATGGTGATTCCTTTTGGTGCTGGATTTACTGTCATGAATGACTGGATTCCTAGGTGCAGCCGTACGCAGAGACATACAAGTCGGCGTGGCCCACTTTGATTCATCCCCTTGGGTTCACCATATGGGTGATGTTGAAAGATATTGTGATTCTGTCTTTTGGTTGGGGGAAAAATGTGCTCCTTTGTACAATAATGGAAGAGGTAAGAGATGAGCCTATTATCCCATTAAGGTGGTCACGTCAGAATGTGCAGCCTTCATTTTCCAGACGCCTCATCCCCTTGCACAATTTTCTGGCGTTGAGGAAAAAAGCTCCACAACGATGCTGCACTACCATCTGGTGGGGGGTGCCAAGGGCAGACTCACTCATGGCAAACATTCAACCCACCTCCTCCTCCCTTCTTCATTCTCTTGCTCTCCCAGACTGATTTATCTGTCTGTCACTGATGACATTGTATAACTGCTGAGTTTAAATTAGCAGCAGTCTGATAAAAACCCTATAAATGAATCAAATCTCCTTGGGCTTAAAGTCTTCTAATTAGTTGACCAAATGCATTCGGAGTGCAGCAGCAGTAACAGAGGCAGCGTTATTAATGCGGTACCGAGTTGACAGATACCTGGGTCGGCTTTATTTATGATGGGGTGTTTGTTTACTTGGATACAAGAGACTGCTTTTAAGTCTGCTGCAGATGTTTGACTTCTCCAAAAGAAAGGACAACATATTATGTAATGCAATTAAACATTAGCCTTAACAGCCAGCGATTGTGCCGGCAAGATGCCAGATGGGATAGCTTTATATAACTGCCAAAATTTGACAAATTGAAGAATCATGGTACCCGTTTGTACACACTCAAGAGCACACAAAAAACATAACTCATGATTGTGTTTCTGCACCCGGCCTAGAAACAGCTTAACAAATTGCAATGACATAATTGCGAGATTGCTTACCTTATGTCACATTGTTCATCTGTGTAGCTTGTTTCACACTCCTCTGCTCCACGTGGAGGTCAATCATTTGGGAAAGTGCTCTCGCACAGATTCATTGAATTAAGCCTGCATGCATAAAGAAGATGGAGAATAGCTGTGAGCACTTTGTGTGGACTATTTGCATAATTCCCTTCATTTGGGTTCATCTTTTGATTATGCCCAAAGGATATTTTGATCTACACACTATTGACAAGCCACGCGAGAAGTATAAAAGATTCAGTGGATTACTAAAACAAATATGTTAACGACATACGTTACATAAATTAACACCTATTATCTTCAGCGTGTGGGTTCTTAAGAAACGCACTCTGCATCCCCAAGGACAAGAGCAGACATGATAAACAAAACAGATAATTCCATGCGGCGTTTCATGTTTTGTGTATGCTGTATTCGTCATGCATCCATTATTGTGTTGAATGTGCTCGTCATAAGAAGCTTCTTAAGGCGATGATGAGTTCTCTGTGTGAAACTCAAAGAATACAGAGAAGAGATACGGTGCAAGTAAATATTTCAATCCATGAAGCTGTGCGTATGTGTATGTGTGTGCGTGCGTGTTAGACTGTGCGTTAATTCCAATCGATGCATGGGTGTCCTGGGTATAGCAGTATATGGAGCATGGTTAGCGTGTGAGGTGAATAGCAATGGGCTCTGTAAAATATTTAGTCTCTGCTGCCATCTATAGGTAGTGAATCCACACTTTAAATTTGATGCAGTATCTTTCTCGTTTCAAATATGCAACGATTTTGTTTAGTATTGACATAATATTTAAGTGTGACACCGCAAAAGATTCCAGGATTCAGATTATATTCATTTGAAGGCACATAAATGACTTGCAGTTTGGGTAAATTAAAGCAATAATGGGTCCATGTCCAGGTTTTTCAACTAGAGTTTGATTGGGATTATATCATGACTGGCTGACTCCTCTCAATGAGTCTGTAAAAATGGAAGCTTCCAAGATTGTAAAAACGCTTGAACAGATAAAGGCCAATTTACTCGAGGTGGAAAGTAAAGTTCCATCTTATAAGGCTGTGAAGTCAGATTGTAAAATGGGAAGAGCATACCGGACATTTTAATTTACAATTCATGCAGCTTTTCAATTTATTCAATAGGTCTTAAAACCAAAGTTTTTTCATTATTATTTTATCTTTTATCAGTTTTTTGTACTCCTTTGAGAAGAAAATAATAATTTACTGTAACAAACTTTGTGTACTAATCCATGGCGACTGTTTTCAGATATTCAATTCCATGATTTACTTTTTTCTTTTCATTTCCCAAATAAGGTCTAGGAAGGATGATTGTAGCACTGAAGTGCCAAGATGGCTTGGTACTATTCTGGCTGCCCAATTATTTTTAGTCGAAATGCGACCTAAAAAAAACAGTTATCAACACAGCCCAGAAAATCACTGACTGCCATCTGTCCTATCTAAAGAAATTTATCAAGCGGTCTGTTCATCCAGGCCAACCTCAACCCTAAAATGATCTACACATGTGCGGCCACGATCCATTATCCCAAATCTTGTATTGCTAAGAGTGGGGATCGGCGGAAGGAACTTTTGACGGTAGGTGTGCATTTCTCGCCTACTTGAAAAAAAATGCAGGGTTGTTCCCACGTTCCCATGATCCATTATCCCAGGTTGACTACTGCTGTAATAAATGGGTAGGAATACCTACTTCACAGATTTTTGCATATTGCAGGGGGGTCTGGTCCCCATGAACCGTGATAAACAAGGGATTACAGTATTGTTCATTAATCCTAATATTTATTTTATTGCTATTTTACCTTTATTTTTATTCCATCTTTATCCTGGCATGCCATGTTTAATCTCATTGTAAATAATGTAAACTACAATGTAACCAATGATAATAAGGACAATTATATTCTACATATTATATGTAAAACTGATTACCAAACAAAAGGAACTTCTGATATAACCTAATTTTATTTGATGGTAATCAAGCAAATTGTGGATCTTTGCATGACTTGTTAAGGCGGTTTCAATCATGTTGATCTCAACAGACTGTCATTGTTTCTCTACAACCATTTACACTACAGTGAGCCCAGTAGCTCCTAAACAACTGGACACCATCCTACAGTGAACTGTGTAAAACATTATCTACGTTTTTTTCCATTCGGAAGCACTAAAATTATACAAATTTGCTGTTTTTTTATTTTACAAGTAGCGCATTATTAAGGATGTCTGTCATTTTTACCGAAAATGTTGTGCAAGTTAATGCAATGCGACAAAGAACATCTTTAATAGACCGCACAGCCTGAAAGTGTCCTCAATGACTTGATACTTAGTAGGATCACTCGATAGGGGCCGGAGTGGAATAAAGAACCCACTGAGAAAAGCTCTTATGAGGCAGACTTCATTAAAATCTATTCATCCACTATCTGAAAGGCTTTTTCCTCATGAGGGTAGAAGGTGAGCGGGAATCATCTCAGCTGACTCAGAAGGCAGGAAACAACCTGAACTTGTCACCAGCTAATTATATGAAATGATAATCTTTTAGACGCATCAGATAAACAGGACTTTTAGAGACTAAGGGTAATAAAATCAGAATGCATCATTTGAAATAAGCCCACTGGGGTTTCAAATGTTTAAATCAATACAATTTCTGACTTTCCAGAGTGTTCTTAGCATGTTCTCCTCTTGTAGATGTTCTTATGTTAGATCCAAACGACAAACATATCCTAAGACAAAACACACAGCTGATGTGAAAAGTCAATAAGTATTCACCATGTTCAAATACAAGCTGATTCTGACATGTGCATACATCTCCGTGCTATTTTAGTTCTACTCCTGAAACACTCCAGTCACACATTGTGCCCATTCTGTAGTTACCGCGTAGTCCGCAACAGAAACCGGTGTAGCCCATGGTTCTGTTCCGAAAATAGCTCACCAGTGATAGGTTATTGTGATTCTGAGAAATTTGAAAACGTTTACATTGGAAAAAAATATAGATTGTGTAGCATCTGTTTTAACTAGCAAAAGATCATTACCGCGATTTGTCTCATCTCATCTCATCTCATTAGCTGCACCGCTTATCCTCAGTAGGGTCGCGGGGGTGCTGGAGCCCATCCCAGCAATCATCAGGCAGTAGGCAGGGGACACCCTGAACTGGACGCCAGCCAATCGCAGGGCACACTGGGACAGACAACTCGCTCGCTCATTCACACCTAGGGACAATTTGAACCGGCCAATCCACCTGAAATGCATGTCTTTGGAATGTGGGAGGAAACCGGAGTGCCCGGAGGAAACCCACGCAAGCACGGGGAGAACATACAAACTCCACACAGGAAGTCCGGTAGCTGGAGGTTCCCAAGACCTTAGAACTGTGCTGTACACGCGCTAACCACTGCGCCGCCGTGCTGCCCCACCGCGATATGTGTCTTTACATAATTGATTAATTCATAATATCTCTGTTAACATATTTATATATAATTATCTCATTAATTATATATGCCATGACATGGTTCCCTTTTAAAGAAATATGAACTTGTGGGTAATTCAGCCTATTTATACACCATTCTTACCTAGAAACCTAGTAATACAGATACTATAGTAATAACAGGAATTATTTCAGAACTGCATATCAAACTGGTGGTACTAATCGGTAACAAAGAAGTAGCCCTCATGTCCAAAAACGTAGGTGATCTCTGATAAAGGCAATACTTATAGATAAGAATTGCGTTCGTATTCCAATCCCCCACCCTCTTCTGTCTGTGGGTGTGACGTCATTTTCAGGAATTGTGCAGTGTTGCTTTTTGGCCACACGTGGCAGTAGAGATTGGCACTTCAACTGCCTACATGGACAAGCTTCAGTTACAAGTTTTAATCATTAAAAGTGAAAGACAACCAATGTAACTCACATTTTCAAAGGAATTGAAATAGAATGAATCTTTGCCTTTTGTCTTAAACATTAGAAAGGACAAATGGCTAAAAAAAATGATAAGTGACGAAGTAATATAAATTCAAAAACAGATTATCAATATAATTCCAATGGAACTTGTGAATGTCTCCTAAGAGAAATGTGTAGGCTGGGATATGACACAGTTGATTTGCCTCAAATCAGTTTTGCAGATGATAAACTTAAACATGCGTACCTCGCTTTTTAGTATCCGTCGTATATTTGTTTTTAATGCTCATTAATTCCTATTCTATTCCGGTTCTTTCTGTCCCAACAAACATGTAAAGGAATTTAAAAGTAATTATCGAATTATGTTATGTCTTCAAGAAAAGTACAAAAAATTAAAGTAATTTAAAAGTAATTTTTGAAGTGTGTCATTTTTTTCAGAAAAAGTACGATACATAAAACATTTCTTATACCCACAAATGTAATTATTTTAAATATAAGTCAACATTCATCTTAAGAGCCCCAAGGAGTAATGTCTTGCTCAAAATGTATTGCAAGATAATTTTGCTTATTATAAGTGTTGTTCTTGTCTTACGATGAAGAAAATGTTGGGTGAAAAAAAAGATCCATTTTTAAAACATGCATTTCCTGTTTTTTTAATTACTATTTTCTTATTTTACCAAAGAAAACGTTTTAAATAAAATGTAAACTTAAGAGCCAATCGTAATAAAAGAAACATAATATTTTAGAATGAGCTAAGTTATCAAAATTCCAATTTTGAAAAATGTTCAAATTAACTTTTTTGCTTTATTTTACTACATTTTCCCCTCAATTGATTGGAATGTATGCAGCATAGAAGCCTTTCGTTATTGAATTGAAATCTTTATTGTCATAGATATCAATGTTGTGAAACATTGTATGCAGCAAGATTAGACGTGGCACACCAGGTTAAATGAATGAATGAATGAAAACTTTATTTCGAACATTATAAAGTAAAAACTGGACCAAAATAACGACTTAACAACAAAACTAATGTTAACATAACATGTTCGAAAAAGGGTAGTAAGAAGCAGACGCTTATTTTCCCTACCCCTTCATCTTCCATATTAAATACATTTTACAGATAACTCCTCTTGTGTCTGATATAACAAAGTATCACGGATATACATGTTAAACATGAAATAAAGACTGCAAAGAGGAAAAAAAAGATAAAAGACTGTCAGGATAAATAGGCAGAAATATTTGCAAAGTAGTGCTTTGGGACTGGCATTAAATAATAATAATAGTGAAATGCGTATGAATCATAAGTTATAATTGAAAAAGAATAGTGCATCGTAACAGTAGAGCAATGGGGAAAAGTTTAAAATAAGTTATCATTTTTGTTAAATCCTTTGAGGCGACAATAGTTTTTAAAGTTTAATACATTTGATACATATATATTTTTGTCATTGTTATTATTATTTTAGTTATTTTGGTTTGGGGTGTTTGGCTAAAACCTATTTTAACGGAGGGTTTCGCGTCCACTACTGCAACCAAAAGACTATCATTATTGTAAACAACCACATGATGGCAGCGTTGACTCACGTTTGCAACATACTGTAAATATTTTTCTGTTCTGCCTCTAAAAAGGGTCTGAAAAATCATGTTTACTGTAATTAAATTTTAAGTACCCTCTTTCTAAACGATACAGACACAAGCAATTCTGTTCTGTCATTCACAAATATTCTCCTTTGCTTGTCGTACATTTCAGCACCACGGAGAGAGTCAATTCAACACCAAGGACAGCGCTACGGCGTTTTGCTGTCGACGACGGTATAAATGGGGATTAGTTAATACCACGAGATGTCATGGTTTGACGCTTTTGAAGTGAAACAGAGTTTCTCCTCACATCGTCGTTTAGCTGTGTTACTCGAATGTAGGACAACATGGCGGCCACGCTCTTGTTGTTCGTGGTGGCCCACTAATGACAAAAGAGGTGGAATAGTTCAAGCGCACTCTGGGTAGCTAGGATTTCCTATCACCTAAAATAAGTTTGGTGGATGGATTTGTGATCACCTGCCGATGTCACCAAGGACTGCGTCACTATATACACGTCAGAAATGAGAAGGGGGGTGGAATGGTGGGTGGGTGGATTCTTTAACCACTCGGATTGTATTTCCTGTGGTAGAATAGACTCATAAAAAAGGCAAGGTGGTGGGGTTCAGTTTCGTTGTGTGAATCCCACGTGGATTCACGTGTAATCCCTGTAAGTAATACTTTGTCCTGGTACCCCTTAAACACATCAATATGATGGTCATATAGAGACATCAATGATCTCTTAATTTGGTAATTCACATGAAAAGTTTAATAATACATAATTATTAGTAGGTTTCATCTCTTAGGTATGTATGTAGGTAGGTAGGTAGGTAGTTGGTTAGCTAGCTAAGTAGATAGCTAGATATAATAGAATAGTTAAGTAGGTAGGTGGTTAGCTAGACAGTTAGCTAAGGAGGTGGCTAAATAGGTAAGTATCTAGGATAAAATAGAATAGAATAGGTCTTTAGACTATATATTTTTTTTAATCTTACAGTCTACATTGTTCATGAGATTAGACATGGCACTCTATGATAGACATAGAACAAAAGTGAAAAATAAAATAACAATAATTAGGATTAAATATGGGGCAGCACGGCGGCGCAGTGGTTAGCGCTTGTGCGGCACAGTTCATGTCATGGGAACCTGTCGTGGGTTCAAATCCAGCTCCAGACTTCCTGTGCGGAGTTTATATGTTCTCCCCGTGCTTGAGTGGGTTTCCTCCGGGCACTCCGGTTTCCTCCCACGTTCCAAAAACATGCATTTCAGGTGAATTGGCCGGTCCAAATTGTCCCTAGGAGCGAATGAGTGTTCTGTCCCTGTGTGCCCTGCGATTGGCTGGCAACCAGCTCAGGGTCTCCCCTGCCCACTGCCCGGAGATGGCTGGGATGGGCTCCAGCCCCCCCGCGACCCTAATGAGGATAAGCGATACGGCTAATGAGATGAGATGAGATGAGATGAGATGAGGATAAATATGCAACCTTCACAAAGAGGTGGTTGTAGACTTGCCTAAGTTGTAAGTGTATCAGAAAATAGTGCAGTTACATTACAGTGTGCTTACTGCCAGGGGGAAGCAGGTCAAAAAGGTGGTGGCCAGGATGTAGAGTCCTTAACCCTCGTGTTGTCTTCATTTTAAGGATCATCGTTGTACCTTTTTATACAGCTTACATGGAAATGTGGATAAACAGCATTTCATTTTTTCTACTGTCAAACCAATCTAAGAAAGGTCATAACATTTAAAGATAAATAAAATATAATTTGAAGGATCGTTTTTTGGGGTTTTTAACAACACAGTGGTGAGTCATTTTGATTTTAAGACAACACTAGGGTTAGTAATATTGTCAGCTCTGTTGAGATCATGGGAGCCGGAAATGTTCTCCAGACTGGGCAGATTCCAAGTCACATTCAAGTCAAGTCACATTTATTTGTATAGCCCTTAATCACAAAAATGTCTCAGGCTCCGTGCTGGAACATAGGCGGAAATCAAATCTGAAAGATAAGAGGGCACAAGTCCATGCAGACATTTGTATGTTAGTAAGAGAACCTTAAAATCACATCTTAAGTGGACTGGGAGCCAGTGCAAGTTGGCCAATACAGGAGTAACGTTCTCAAACTTTTTGTCATAGGCAAGAGTCTCGCTGCCACATTCCAGGTTTTGTATCTTAGCTAGGTAGGCAGCTGGCTAGCTAGGTAGGCAGCTGGCTAGCTAGATAGGCAGCTGGCTAGCTAGGTATGCAGCTGGCTAGCTTGGTAGGCAGGGTTCAAGTCCAGCTACTGCAGTCTCCCTGTGTGGAATCTGCATGTTCTGCGTGTGTTTTCTCCAGGCACTCCGGTTTCCTCCCACATTCCAAAAAACATGTATGTCAGGTTAATTGTCCTAGGTGTGAATGAACAAGTGAGTTGTCTGTCTCTGTGTGCCCTGCGACAGTTCAGGGTGTCTCCGCCCGCTGCCCAAAGACGGCTGGGATGGGCTCCATCACCCGCGACCATACTGAGGATAAGCGGTGCAGATAATGGATGGATGGATGGATGGTTTGAATTTGCAACGTGGAACATGAATTGATAACAAAAACGTCTGGGGACTCACTTTACAAAACAAAGAGAAGTCCCTGCAAATTAGATTAGAAATGCATACAACTTAATCTTCAAGGTTGTATAATAAGATAAGGTTGATGTATCCATCAGAAGACCATTTCTGGAAAAGTACTGATATGAAACAATACATTAATTTGAATACAGCAAGTAAAAACTTCAGTAAAATATGTGGATAAACATGAGTGCGTTTATAACAACTGTATGAATCGTATAGTTATCAAAGTAATAATAGATAGATAGATCGATAGATAGATACTTTATTCATCCCCGAAGGGAAATTCACATTTCCAGCAGCATCCCTGAGCTGAGAACAATACAATAATAAAGCAAAAAGAATACAATATACAAATACCCAGTGTGACGTGCAAATGCCCACTGTAGCGTGTTATATAGAATAACTAAATAGTGCTACACAGAATACATATTGCAATAAGATTCGGTAATATGCAATTTAGGTGGTGTGGTTTACTGTAGGCTTTTACTCTGCCGGGTAGAGTTAAAGAGCCTCATGGCATGAGGAAGAAAAGATCTCTTCAGTCTGTCCGTAGTACAAGACAGTGACAGCAGTCTGTCGCTGAAACTGCTCTTCTGTCTGGAGATAATGCTGTGTAGTGGATGCGATGGATTGTCCATGATTGACCGCAGCTTTTCCAGTGCCCGTCTCTCAGCTACTGTTGTTAGGCTGTCCAGCTCTTTGCCCACAACAGAGCTTGCTTTCCTAGCCAGTTTATTGAGACGAGAGGCATCCTTCTTCTTGACGCTGCCTCCCCAACACGCTGTCGCATAGAAGAGGGCGCTTGCCACAACTGTCTCATAGAATACTTTCAGGAGCTTTTCGCTGATTTTGAAGGAGGCCAGCCTTCTGAGGAAGTAAAGCCGGCTTTGCCCTTTCCTACATAGAGCTTCTGTGTTGGCAGTCCAGTCCAGTTTGTTGTCCAGCTGCACACCCAGGTATTTGTAGGTCTGGACAAATTCTACAAATATGATGTGATGATTAAATAATAAGAGAACATAGTAATTCTACAATTTTTACTTAAAGTCTTTAATAGGCCACATTGAAATGCATACATTGTTTTCAACAATAGGCTGTTTGAGTTATCATGCAGGGAGGAAAGTCAATATTCAATGCAAGCCCTATCTTAATGAAACGGTCCACCAACAACACATGCAAACGTGCAATGGACCGATCTCATGCAGGAGCACAGCTTGCCTAATACAGATGGTGTTGCCGAAGGCTTGTTCAAGGGGGGAATATATACTATGCTTTGGGATTCTGTATTTTCACACACAGATTCCAATTATTTGCACATTTTTTTTTTATTTTGGAAGGAGATTTTTATTCAATTATTTAATTACCTTTTTAGTTAATCCTCCTTTTGTGTTAGTTTTCAGGTAACAAGTAAGCATGTCGGTTGTGAGCTGTGTCTTCTAGCTGTAAAATACACTAAACACATTACTCCATCATCCATTATTGTCTTCTCTTGGTTACCTTGCCAGGATTTCCTATCCACGAAAATATTGTTTTTTTTCTGTTTTTGTTGTGGTTTTCTCTGCCTTTTCTCCGCCAGTATACCCCTCAATTTTGAAAGAAGTTAAAATCAACCTAAAATGTATGACATAAATCGATAAAAGGTTGTTTTGTTACCTATTACTTAGGGGTATTATCATGTGTGTGTGTTTGCAAGTAGGGGAGACCGGGTGCAGTTGTAACATGGTAAAGTTGTGATAATTAAAGTCTGACCAATTGGAAAAGAGTTTAATTGACGCCACTGATATGGAACACTCCCATTTCCATTTTGACCTCACACAAGTTTGAAGATTTTGAGTGAGATTGTCTGAATTATTTAGTTAAACATATATTCAGGTATATGGAGTTTGCATGTTCTCCCCGTGCTTGCGTGGGTTTCCTCTGGGCACTCCGGTTCCCTCCCACATTCCAAAAACATGCATTACAGGTGAATTGACCGGTCCGAATTGTCCCTAGGTGTAAATGAGCGAGTGAGTTGTATGTCTCTGTGTGCCCTGCGACTGGCTGGCAACCAGTTCAGGGTGTCCCCTGCCCACTGCCCAAAGATAGCTGGGATGGGCTCCAGCACCTCTGCGACCTTATTGAGGATAAGCGGTGCAGATAATGGATGGATGAATGGATGGATATATTCAGGTAGGATTTATAACTTTTTCTTTCTCACTGTTTTTGGATTTGTAATAAATATGCTAAACATTGACACATTTCTGACACATGGCTATAATGTACACATATCTGTCTTCAATTCCATATGTGTTTTTTTATCATTCTAGCTAACAACCTCATTGAAAAAATGTTAGCTTGATGATGGCTGATAGGTTCGGGATAATTGTAACACATCCAAAGACAGTAAAGTCTGTATAGTCTGTATGCACAAATGCAAGGGCAAAGAAAAGAAAAAGAAAAGTGCATACAGTGTTTGGATTTTAAGCAATTTGCCCACAAAGGCTGCACCCCAGGCACTGGCTTGACATTTGCCACAACTGCTTGGCAGACTCTGATTAGCAACGCTGTCCATACAGAAGGATAAATATGACGAAAGCAGGCAGCACGGAGGCGCAGTGGTTAGCGTGTGTGCGGCACATTTCTGAGGTCATAAGATCAAACCTTCCTGTGTGGAGTTTGCATGTTCTCCCCGTGCTTGTGTGGGTTTCCTCCAGGCACTCCGGTTTCCTCCCACAATCCAAAAACATTAATGTCAGGTAAATTGGCCAGACCAAATTGTGCCTATGTGTGAATGAGCGAGAGTTTTGTCTGTCTCTGTGTGCCCTGAGACTGGGTGGCAACCAGTTCAGGGTATCCTCTGCCCACTGCCTGAAGATACCTGGGATGGGCTCAAGCACCCCCGCGACCCTACTGAGGATAAGCAGTGGAGATAATGGATGGATGGATGAATGGATGGGTGACAAAAGCACTCAGTTCTATTCCATGCTCTTTTTGCAGATATTTCTATTAAATAAAGAGTAATTAAAATATTGGACTATCTGAAGCTTTTTTGTAATAATAAATCACACAGTCACAACTGTCCTCTAGCAGTGTTACAACCACACGAGTTACTGGGTAAGGTCATAACACTGTGTACATCTGTTCGAGAGACTGTCACAGATTTTTGGAGCTACTTAGCACTCTACCATTAATGTCAACTTGTAAAGGACCGACAGGGAGGGATACAGCAAAATGTGTTAGCACTAGACCCGGTCTCCCCAATGTGTTAAGAGGCATGTGTGGCAAAAATGATGTATTACTTGCAGTTGATGCACAAAATGTCCAGTCCATGAATGATTCTGGTGTTGGTCGCAGAGTGTTTTCTAATCTTGTTTTAGTAGTTGGCCTAAAAATGTAACAATTTCAATTACAGTATTTCATAACGTGGTTTTCTTTTATTTTGATATTAATTTTCCTCATGCTGGGGTTTTCGAATTTTCCCTCGCCCTCATGTAGGTTTTAGATCAGGGGATGGTGTAATAATAGTCCGCGGTTTGCAATAGTATGTGGTCTGTGCAGCCCTTTGAGACCCCTAGTGATTAAGGGCTATACAAATAAACAAAACTTGACTTGACGTAAAGTAGACATTTCTGACAAAGTCAAGAAGCATTGATGCAATAAACAAATGTGTCAGTGGCGACCCTACCTCAATAGGAGGCTTAAGTGGGGATAAGCGATGCAGAAATGGAAGGATATATATTAAAATTTATATCTATTTCTGGCAAAGAGTATAGATGTCTCCCCGTTTCAAAACGAATTCACTCGCCGTAACAAGTGACATCAAGCCAAGGGGGGATCAATACAGTGTGGGAGGCTCACGATGGGGGTGGAGGCGTGCAAGGGGTGGGAGGGGACGGGGAGGACGGGGTACGTGACGCTCTCAGCCGCACTCTTGGTGGAGATCGTCGTGAGGAAGGCCCACAATAGTAATCGTTGCGAGATATCAACCCTCCTCAAAGACGACACTTCCCCTGGATCGACCACGAAGCGGACCAGCCAAAACAATTTGTAAATAGGTAAGGACACCTTTCATGCATCACAATAGATATCTCTTGACGGGTTGAGCAGCTTACTACTCTTTGAAGACCCGTGCAATCGGCGTTAACGTAGCGGATACTTTTTATTTCCGATCCTATTATAAAGACTCTCAATCATTCAAACATATTCTGCATGCGATATTTTATCTGCAGCATTCGCGTTGGCGGCTGATTCAAAAATTAAACAGCTCATTTTTATGGTGCAACCCCGTTGTTACCCTTCGTGTGTGCTTAACACCGAGATGCGTGTAGAAATGGAGGTGTTCCCATCCCCCATTAATAAATGCCACCTCCGTGAATTTGCTGAGCAGTCCCCTTTTAAAAAAAAGAAATGGCCTGCTTTTTCCCAGTAAGGCATCTCCCCACCACTGAGCGTAGCATTACATGTGAGCAATAATTAATGACCCCCCTCCACAATTAACCATTTCATTGAAATCGTTTTACTTTTGAATATTTAATGCATGGTGGAGGATGCCGAAAGGAGCTCTGAATGCATGAGTGAGCACTGTGGCTATATTCCTACAAGCCAGTTGACCGGACTGCAGTGGTTACGTTCTACCACAAGGAGCGTTGCACCTCACATTTTCTCTAACCACATGATAGCCAATTGCTTGTTTTAAATGGAAGCATTGAGCTTCTTCACGCCTCTTCTGTTGGCAAGACACTTTGCATGACTATTCCCAGTAATTGACATCCATGTTCCCTTCTCAGTAACTCCGCCAAGATGGACGTGTTAATGAAGGGTTTGTCCAAAGCCAAGGAGGGTGTGGCTGTGGCTGCAGAGAAGACCAAGGAAGGAGTTGCTGTTGCAGCTGAGAAAACTAAAGAAGGAGTCATGTTTGTAGGTAAGATGCCTGGCATCAATATGAGGGAAATATCTGTGTCCCGAAGAACCATTGGTCACACGTGATGTGAATATTCCATTCGATTCTAACACCATGTGTCACATGTAAGTAAAGGATGGTTCCACCTGTTAAAAAATAGTTATCGTGACACCATTACGTCTATAATTCATTCAGCGAGGCGAAAGATCAATACCGGTGTTTAAAGTATCACGGATCAATGCGCTGTGCAATTAATTATAGAGGCCGTCTCAACAACCAGCTACTGGAGAGCATCAATTTCAATAGTTGTAAGATGTAGTGCACTGTGGTGAAGAGTAATCACAGCTGATGTGATGCCCTGAATATCCTTACGGCTTCTCGCCTCACTTGACTGGGGATGCGGTTGGGGGTGGGGCAGCACGTGCCACATGTCTGTGCATTTTATGGCAGGGCAAGTCTGCTGGCTCGCGAAATAATTTTACAGTATATTGTGCATGCAATATGACACGCATAATACTTTCCGGACATGCTGTTGTTTAAGTTATGTTTCAGCATCACATGTATTAATGCCATTATTATTAAGAGATCCCTATGAAATCAGGACTGTCACATAGCATGTTTATTCAAACTAATACCAAAAAGGACTGATAAGGGCACTCAACTCTGGAATACCATTACCAAGTACTGATACATGTAGTACTCTAATACATAATTTCCACTTAAGTCGAATTGTACTGTAAGGTGTGTGTTACATACAAAATTTGTAAAAAACCGAGATGAAAATCTCTCGCCTATAGGAGAAATTCCTAGTTTTGCAGTCAAAAGTGTCACCGACGTAAATTGTATTGATCCAAGGAGAAAATATTTTGATGTAGGGAGGGGGGTATTGTAGGGGGTTTTTCAGAATGAATTGGGCATTTGAGGTGGTGTCTTTCAATTGAAATCAGTGTACGTTGCGCAGGCAGGAGTTCTGTATTAATTGATGTGTAACACGCATTAAAATTCATCTTATTATCACACTATTTTTATTAAGGTACTAGAGACGAATGTAATAGAATGGAGACATCAGAAAGTGGTCCTAGAAGATATAAATAAATGCATAAAAGGACAATGAGGGGAACAACTCTTTGGTATATCTGATGATAAATGGGACTTTGAAGGACATTAAAGAAATACATTGTAGATGTAATGTCGATATTGCGTGGGTTTCCTTCGGGCACTCCGGTTTCCTCCCACATTCCAAAAATATGCACGTCAGGTTAATTGGCCGGCCCAAATTGTCCCTAGATGTGAATGCGTGAGAGAATTGTCTGTCTCTATGTGCCCTGTGACTGGCTGGCAACCAGTTCAGGGTGTCCCCTTCCCACTGCCTGAAGATAGCTGGGATGGGCTCCAGCACCCCGCGACCCTATTGAGGATAAGCGGTGCAGACAATGGATGGATGGATGGATGGATATCTGCCAACATAGGTCACAATCTCAATTTTTTTGCTTTGTTCTCCATTCATGAGACAAAAAATAACGATTTATTGGTTGCCCAAAGCCACTGTGGTGTCCCGCTCAGTTGATTACCACAATAAGTCTACACAAAGAACCTTCATTTATCCTGGTTGTTACGTTCCAAAAATTAACACGTTCACATCCTTTTTTACAATTATTCTATGAGTAATTAAGCTTTCATACACTGAAACCAAAGAAAAAAATACCTTTACGTGCTCAAACATTTGTTTAACAAATACAAGTAATGCATAAATGTATTTTTTACTAATAACTACTATACTGTCAAATAATAATTTTAATGAAAATGAAATGATCTGCATTTATATAGCGCTTTTCAAGTCAAGCGCTTTACAGTGTGCTTCACATTTCCCAATAGCGGCCGTGCAGCCATGTAAGGCGCTAACCTGCTTATTGGGGGCATTAGGGGTTCAGTGTCTTACCCAAGGACACTTCGACATGTAACACGGAGGAGCCGGGATTCGAACTGCGATCTCTTGATCCCAAGACGAGCGCTCTACCTAATCATCACTGTTGAATAAAGGAGGATGGACTCTTGAAGCAATCTGATTGCAGAACACAATGCAAAATGCAAATTAGTGAAGTGGCGAGACCGAGAAAATTGAACTGCGTTATATCGAGGGTTTACTGTAACTCACTATTGTTGCTGTCTAGAAAATGTTTAAAAAAAAGCCCCAAAATTAATCCTAAATATGCTTTATCAGTGTTTCAAGGTAGAAAACAACATACATAAGTCAATCTGAAGTACAACTCGCAGGAACTATGAAATTTGTGGAGGGGAAAAATGTGATTATTGTCTGGAAATTACAGTACACAAGTTGCACTGGAGCATAAGTCACATTTTTTTAGCTAATGGAGTCGTCTAATCATTGAAAAGGTTTACAGAAAGCTAGTAAAAAAATTTAATATTACTTCTAAGAAAATAAAAAGTATATAATTAGGTTGCTGTTGAGTGTTCTAGATGTTGAAGATTGAATGTGACGTGCAGAATTTTTCTATGGAAATACCTTAAATTTTTAAACTCCACAGCTTCAGGATAGTATTCCGGCTGCTTTATATATTTCTACGCTAGAAGGCGGAAACCCCTTGTGATTGTCACCTAGACATAGTCACACTGTGTTCTATACCGATGCATTCACCCATGATGCGGATACAAAAGAATTTGTCTGATGTATCCGCAACAAGATCTTAGCTGAAATCCAATTACCGAGTGCCTGTCACTCATTGTGAGCAGCAAACATGTCAGGCAGCAGTCAAACTGCATGCTGGCCCCTTTTCACATCCTCCACAGTCGTTGAGCTTGTTTGCTGTACACAAAATGGAACACGGCACAGCAGTGTGTCGGTGCTTCTGCATCCTGTTTGTTTGTGGTGCCGTGGGATAGTAACTCTCAGTAATTCTCAATCAGCATTTTCATTTATCCGAGACAATGATTCATGGTGGCATCCGGAATAATTAAATGCTGTCTTATTGGATGGTGGAAGCCAAGGTACAACGCTGCACCGTAACCTCGTATGTCAACAGGTGGAGTTCAAAAAAAGACTTGACTTCCTACCTCTGAAATATTTTGTATCAACTAATCATCTCTCCAATTTAACGACATGCCAATTACTTGATTTGATTAGTCCATAGCCATTGACACTGTTGGTAAATCATTTTCAAGCATTGTCGCCACATGGTAATTCTACAACATTTTTCAGACTAGTCTGTTGACTTGTGACTCAAGTCTTCATGGATACCGAATAATGGTTCCTCAGGAACATACAATTGCGTCCATTATTCAAAGAAAAACCTTTAAAACAAAAGCTGAAATTGCATTTATTAATGGAAATTTGCTATTCCTATCATTTCAGGTCCCATTGGTGAAGGGTGCGTAGTTTGTGGTGTCCTTAAAAGTTGAATAGTTTCTCTATTAAGTGCGGGTTACCACTGCCGACAGAGTTCAAACAGCCCTTATGCTTTATTTTCAGTTGAACCTTACTGCTTTATCCTACATTTATCAGACCTGTTTGGGGAGGTACATATTAGGTTAGAGGAAAGGGGGCTGGGTGAAATTCTGGAGAGATGTCACACTAGGCTCTGCACGGGTTTGTTTTTTAATTTTTATTTGTCAGTGGAGCATAGAAATTGTAAAAGTGAGAAAAGGCCTGCTTCTAGTACAGTCCAAATGTCAACTCAAACCGCAAAAAGGAAGACTTTATCCGACTGCGCCAAGGAAATGCATGCACGTATACGCAAATAATGAACATGCTGCCTAAGGCTGCAATCATGACTTAAAACCAGGAGATGGCGATAGAGAGAAACAAAACTTTTCATATCCCGCACGCCGACTTTAAATGGGCAGTGGAAAGTTGCCGATAGTGGTATCAGATAGCATGCTAGTACTGAAATATGTCAGACATCAACAACGATACAATTCCTGGTATCTCGCTATTAGATAGATAGATAGATAGATAGATAGATAGATAGATAGATAGATAGATAGATAGATAGATAGATAGATAGATAGATAGATAGATAGATAGATAGATAGATAGATAGATAGATAGATAGATACTTTATTAGCCCATCCCAATGTAAAACGTTCTTAGCCTCACTCATAGGTACATGTTTTCAATTGCCATTGGAAAGGAGCCGATAGTTGTATTGCCTATCATGTGAGTTCCAATGCTTTAAATTTGTATGGTATTAACCCCAATATGATTCCCGGTATCAGTAGTCACCCAACAATGCTAGCGTCATTGACAGAATGGATGTTTTCTGTGTTTTAGTACTTCATGCAACCATAATGAGGATACAGAGTGAGGCTGTCTGGCCAGATAGATAGAAGAAAAGATCCTATACTACCAAACGAACTGTTTAAATCAAAATGGTACACATATTTTCCTTTATAAGTGCTTATAACAACCTTAGACGTATTCAATTGAATTCTACCCAATGTTTTATTGACCTGATCATTTTTTAGAGGAAGCCTTTCTTATTTTTTTGAAGCGTATAACAAAACATTCCTTCTTTTACAAAAGCCTTCATTCCTAGGTTCGTCATAGTATTTCCTGCAGCACACACACCACAACAGCCTTGTTTTCACATGGATGCGTTTTGAGGATTTAGGTTTGCTCTGAGGCTGCCATTCGTAGAATGTTTCATCATTTGGCTTCTCCTTTGCTGATTTTCAATAGTGTCCTCAGGGACCAATCAAGCATGTGGATGCTACCCGCTTACTTCCAGAGCCCCGTGAGAACTGATACAGGACCGCCGAGCGCATATTGTTGTAGATTGGACAAATAGCTCAGTAAAGTGCAGACAGATGAGAGCTGCCAAAAGCTAAAACAATTGAACAATGCTTGGGTTGTGTTTCAAAGTTGTTTAGTTCTCTTTGGATCTGTGGCCAGTTTGAAAAAGTGTAAACTGTATATTCTGAGTTAATCTGATGGAATAATTAGATAAGACGTGACATAAATTGAAATAATTGATAGAAGAAGCACAGTTATTTGGATAATGGGTCTTCTATAAGCCATAAGCTTCAACGTGCCATGTTTTTTTGGTTCTTGTGTTTTTGTTTTTTTGTAAATGTTCTGCATTTACATAATGCTTTTCAAGTCAATAAAGACCTCCCAAAGCGCTTTACAATGTGCTTCACACTTTTCCCTTTTTCACACTAAATAACCGATGGCAGCGTCAGGCATGCAAGGCAACTACCTGCTATCGGGGGCATTAGGGATTCAGTGTATTGCCCAAGGACACTTCGACATATCGGGGATCGAACCTGCGACCTCTTGATGCAAAGACGAGCGCTCTACCTCCTGAGCTAATAAGATATTGAAAAAAAATTGCTGGCCTACCTTGGCTTGACCAGACCACACCAACCACCCCCTAGTTATTTAAGAAAAAATCTTATGTTACCACAGCAAGATGACAAGACACTCTAAAGCAGGAGTGGGCAACAATTTGGAGGGGCCGGTCTCATTGGAATAAAAAAATTCTAAAATAAACGAGCGGACATCTACTTTTTATTCATTTATATTTGTTTCTAAAAATAAAAATGTCATCAAATTGCATTAGAAACACTCACAATTAAAGCAAAATAATATTTTAGTACCCTGTTTTAAGCACGGAGTTTGATATTTAGTTTATAGTATGACTGCAGTATTGTATTATTTCCGCAGTAGTATTTTTGTCGTATTTATGTAGTATTTTTTAAGTATTTCCGTAGAAGAATTATTATAGTATATTTGTGGTATTTTTGTAGGATTACAGTGGCTGTATTTCTGTAGTAGTATTTTGGTATTATGGTATTACTGTAGAAGCACGGCGGTGCAGTGGTTAGTGCGTGTGCGGCACAGTTCTTAGGTCGTGGGAACCTCCTGCGTGGGTTCAAATCCAGCTACCGGCCTTACTGTGCGGAGTTTGTATGTCCCCGTGTGCCCTGCGATTGGCCGGCAACCAGTTCAGGGTGTCCCCTGCCCACTGCCCGGAGATGGCTGGGATGGGCTCCAGCCCCCCCGCGACCCTAATAAGGATAAGCGGTACAGCTAATGAGATGGGATGAGTATTACTGTAGTGGTATTTTTGATTTATTTCTTTAGAAGTATTTTTAAGTATTTACATTGTAGTAATTTAGTAGTATTTCTGTTGGAATGTTGTAGTACTTCCACAGTATTTGTAGTGTCATTGTAGTTGTATTTCTTTTTTCTTCTTCGTTTTTATGTATTATACCATCACTTTAGTGGTATTTCTATAGCATTTTTTTCTTTTCAGAATGAAAGCAAAATAATATATCAGGTCTTTGCTTTCAAGCACTAAATTCCCCATTTAGTTTTGTAGTAATTCTGTGGTAATGTTGTAGTATTTCTGTAGTAACTTTTCTGTAGTAGACACACAAAGGGACAAAGGAGGCAAAGTTGGTACCAAAAAATAAATCTTTATTAGCACATTGTTCCTACAGCTTAAGACAAGTCTTTTAAAGACTTTTTAATACATTTTGAAATCAAAATTAAAACCAAGTCGACAAAAAACACAATCGAAACAAACAAAACCAAAAACATACCACATGAACTAATGGGAATTTCAAACACATTTTTATTTTATTTCTGCTCTAGAGTATCAATTACAGCATCTGACACATTCTCCAGTTGGCTCTTTCACCCTCTCAATATGGTACGAAAAACACATTTTGGGGTTCTATGCTAAGCTTATCAAACAGTCGAACTGCATGTTGTTATTGTGCTGGACAACAACTAATCCCAACAAAGGCACTTATGTTCTTATAAAGTGAGGGAGGGGCGATCCAAGACAGCCTCCAAATGATATCAGTCTTAGCGACACTCCCCACTGAATCCTTAAAACAAAACAAAAATCCTACCCAATTTGCGGAAAATGTTGCTCCTTTAGAGTACTGTATTTTCCAGGCTATAAAGTGCACCAGATTATAAGGTGCACCCTCAAAAATAGTCTTTTGTAAAATGATTTTCATATATAAGGCGCACTGGACTAAAAGGTGTGTTAAATTAAAACTATTATAAGAGCTAGGGTTGCATAAAAACAATGGGGGGAAAACCCTTCAGTATATGAGCAGCCCAAAAAATAAGGCGCTCCTTTGAATTTATAGTCCAGAAAATACAGTCGATTTTTCTTATTTTAAGAAAATATCCCTGCCGCAAGCAAAATTGTTTTTGGGAGAGCAGACGTGGTCGGGATCAAAACAAGTCGGGAGCAAAGACGGGGCAGGTGGGAGTCAGGGTCAAAAAAGGCTTGCCTTGTATAAACAGAGGTTCACAGACGGACTGACAACAGGAGAGTGACAGGACTGGGTTTAAATAGGGACATGGAGCCAATCAGAGCCCGCAGTGGTTGGCGCCAAATGAGCGGGCACAGGTGATTCACATCGGTAATCACGACACTAGTTACCTAAAAAAAAAAACATGATCTACCAGCTGCAAGATAAGATCAGTTTACATGTTTTATTCTACTTGAAAAACAAGTTAAATAACTTGAAACTACAAAAAATGGACTTAAATTGAGCCGTTTTTTCCTGTAAATAGGGTAAAATACAATTTCTTTATCATGTAGAACTGAGAACAATTTATAGTAACGGTCTCCAACCTTTTACAAGCTGAGACCTACCTTTTGCTATTAATTAGCAGTTTGACAAGCATTTCTCAAATAACTACTTATCACGTTATTTGCTATGTTATTAAATTCCCAGGTTATTAAATGGAAGTAGGGTTAAAAGATGTGTTCAACCACTAGAAAAAAATAATGCAACCAGGATATCACAATGGCCGAGCACTGGTGAACTATTTTCAGGACAGGTCCGCAGGCACCTCAACTGTTCTTGGGGGACGCCCTTTGGCCCAAAGGCACCATGTTGGAGACCCCTGATTTACATCTACTGTCTAGATTTTTTTTGATTAACGTAGATGCTCAATGTTTTTTCTTGAAATGTAAGGTATATGCTCTGCTTGCTAGTCATGTTTGGGAATCATTCCATTTTGGGTGATACACTTGCAGTGATTCTAATGAAAAATAACCAACTTCTATTAAAATCTGATAACATTTTCATGCAGAGTCCAAGCAGTTCTTGCTAGACTATCATGACACGCTATCTTTTGAACTAGGAAATTAAAGTCTGTTGGGACTTTGGTGTTTGTTTTCAGGCAGACTGATGCAATTTTGGACTGAGGACAAGATGATATATTACATTTCACTAGACATTTTCACAGTCTGTCTCCTTTAGGACTTTGGATAAATGAATCATCCTTGTTGTGTCAGAGACACAAACTCCATATTTCTAAGGTGGTCATGAAAATACCTTGGCTGAACTTTCTCTTGTTATTTTATAGGTCTTTGCAACAAGGTCAGGAAACATCAAGTGGAATTCCCACAAGGCCGCAAAATGGGACTTCCAGACAGTTTTGAATTGCTGCGCTATGAGTAGCTTTAAAATCATTGGAGACCAAGTTTCTCTTACAATGGTGATATCAAATTCATTGACCGTTTATTAAATAACAAGAGAAATATATCTCATTGAAGGGAATTTGCTTGTAAATTTTTGAAATTGTTGCCATGTTTCTCAACAAGTCTGCTCAAAAATGACATCAACACTTCGCTCTGGAGGCTCTACTTTGCATTTGCATTTATTCATCCCTCGTGGTTAATGCAGCTGGCATTAGTTTGTAAGGCATTTTCTAATGGAGCGTCATTGTCGACTACGGGCCATGCCTAAGAGGACAGGTGCGTGCTACACCTAAACAGGGCACTATGAGTTGGGAATTAGTGCAAGGATTACAGATCATTTTTTTACATTTATTATGGGCCATGCAAAAAACTAAGGTTTTCCAGTGGTAAATCGTAATGGGTGTCCAGAAACGGACACAGGAGTCAATAGCGCTCGTCTTCTCAGTTTTTATTTGAAAAGAGAGGGAGGGTAAGGCTTGCTTGCTTGATCCGAGTGCTGACGGACAACAGGAGCGAGCGAGGTGGGAGTGACACTTCCGTGTCGGACGAGGAGGAACGGAGACAGGCGGGAGTAGCAAGTTGTTGGCCGGGACTGGAGACAAAAGGCGATATCGAGTTTGTAATAAAGGATGTAGGCAGGTAACGGGGCAAAACAGGTCAGGTAACAGGCAGGCGTAATCAGGTCCAGAAACAAGTCAGCAACGAAGATCAGGCAGGAAAAGGCTTTAGCAAAACAGGGTCAGACTAGAAGGCTAACTGAGCAGAAGGCAACAGTTTGCAACGATCTGACAGCTCCCAAGAGGAAGCCGGGGGTTTAAAAAAGGAGTGTCCACCAATCAGCTGTCCGGGCTTTTGGCGCTAATTATGCCACCGCAGGCAGCCGCGTTCAATCGGCAATCATGACAATGGGAGGAACTTTCTGCAATGGAAAATGTAAGCCACATTTTCACCCAACACCAATATGGGGAGAGATTTGTCTCAAACATATTGTTTAGATCTTTAAATATATTTGCGATTAACTTGAGATTTGAAAATCATATGTCTTGATGAATGCACACGCCGCCCCGGATTTCTTCTTTTAAAAGTAAGGAGGGATTGGAAAATTGGCTTTGAAAGGGTGCTCAAGTTTGGCCATGAAAAAAGGTGTATGAACTCTAGCCAGTGATTTAATACAATACTATTTTATTGTGTCTGAATTATTTCTTCAATTTGTTTTTGTTATTTAGGAAACAAGGCCAAAGACAGTGTCGGCACAGGTGAGTTTTTATTTTGACCTCAACTCTGCAGTTTGATTTAGCACACTCACATTGTGGTAAAAATGGACAATGTTATTAAGTGTGCCCTGGGAATGATAACATTTTATCCTCCGTAAAATTCAATTTTGGAATGATTTTGTGTTCATAGTGGCTGAGAAGACTACTGGAGCGATGGGGAACATTGCTGCCGCTACCGGCCTTCTGAAAAAGGACGAATTCCCATCCGACATGAATGTATGTACAATATGATGCCACTGTTTTACAGATATTATTCAATTCATGAATACAATTTACACTCAGTGGTTCTCAAATGGGGGTAGATGTATCACCGGGCATACATGAGGCATTTTAGGTTCATTTGTCCCTAAAAATTAGTTGTTTTAAAACCTTTAAAAAGTGTCCATTTAACGGCAATTGGGAAAAACTTGTATTCAAACCCGCCAAATCTGGGTTGTGCTGTACAAAATATCCCCCAAAACTGAATAGTGTTGTTTTAAGCAACCCATTTTGTTTTAAATTCCCCAAAATGTCTTTTCCTGATGAAGACAATCAAAAGAATCCGGTCATTTGAATTTAGATTTTTTTTTTTTTTTTACAAAACCACCTAGGAAATTAGACAAAATCGATTTAGGTGGTGGATTGGTCGACCTAAATGACTAACAATGAGTGCACCTTTAAATGTTTAAATGCACTTGCTCTGTGAGGGGCTCAGATGTCTGTGAGAGGAAACACTGTTAGGACAGCATTATGAAGACCAAAATACACACCAGGCAGCTCTAGGATAAACTTGTGGAAAGGCTCAAAGCAAGAATGGAATACCAGACAATTTTGCAATATTTACACATCTCCAAGAGCGGTTTGCCAACAATTTGGCGAAAGCAAAATGCCACTGGAAACCTACCAACACCTAGACGTTCTTTTTAAACTTCTGGCCAAAACAAGGAGAAAACTAATCAGAGAAGCAACCAAGAGGTCCATGATCACATTGGATGGTCTGCGGGCATGCACAGCTATACAAAAGACAACCAATAGTCATACTCTGCATAAATCTGCCTTTTATAGAAGAGTGGCAAGAAAAAAAGACCTTTCTGAAAGAATATCTTTCTTTATGCAAGAAGACACATAGGAGACACAATTCACATGTGGAACAAGATGGTCTGACAGGACTAAATGGAACATTTTGGGCTGAATGCAAAGCGGTACATTTGGCATAAGAGTAACACTGCACATTACCCTGAAAACACCATCCCCACTGTCAAACATGGTGGTGGATGCATCATGCTCCGGGATTGCATTTCTTCAGCAGGGACTGGGAAATTAGTTAGAGTTCATAGGAAGATGAAAGGAGCCTAATACAGGGCGATTCTGGCAGAGAATCTGTTGGAGGTCTGCAAGTGACCTGAGGATGGGGCACAGGTTTACCTTCCAACAGCAAAACAACCCTTAACATAAAGCAAAACCTTTTATGGAATAGTGGGCGGCAGTAGCTCAGGAGGTAGAGCGCTCGTCTTACGGATTAAGGGATCCCAGTTCGAATCCCGGCTTGTCCGTGTTACATGTCGAAGTGTCCTTGGGTAAGACACTAAACCCTTAATACCCCCAATAAGTCTTACATGGCTGCAATACAAGGCTGCTATTGGGAAATGTGAAGCACACTGTAAAGCGCTTTGGGAAGTCAGACTTGAAAAGCGCTATATAAATGCAGATCATTTAATCATTTCATTTAAAACTAACAGTATTAAGGTTTCATAATGACCAAGCCAAAGTCCAGAACTCAGTCCTATAGAGCAAATGTGTCAAACATGGGGCCCTGGGGCTAGATCAGGCCCATCAAGGGCTTTAATATGCCCCCCGAGACAACAACCAAAGAAGCACACGAGAGAAATTAGCTACAGTTGGAAATATGTACACTTGATTTTGACAAAGCCAGAGACCATTCACAAATTTTCTCTCTTTGTTCTTTTTGCCTGTCTGTTATTTGTTTTTCTCTTATTCTTTTTCTCTCTTGACTTGACTTGATAACTCTCATTTTCTTTCTCTCGTTCTCTCTCGCTTTTATTCCCTCTCTTTCTCTCTGTCTTTTTCTCTCTCGCTCGTATTCCCTCTCTCTTTCTCTCTTTATTGTTATGTCTCTCTTATTCTATCTCTCATTCTCACTCTCTTTTTTTTACTCGCTCATTGTTTTTCTTTCCCACTCTTTGTCTCATTCTCACTTTCTGTCTCTTTCTTGTGCACTGTTTTTGTCTTTCTTTCTTTCTCACTCTCTGTTTCTTTCATTCATGAGTTCTTTCTGTATCCCTTCATTTATTTATTTCTCCCTTTTGTTTTTTCTTACTTTTTTTTCAATTTTTAATCTACTTGTCTGGCCGCCAGGAAAGTTATTTTCTACCATGTGGCCCCCAAGCTAAAATAAGTTTGACACCCCCGCTATAGAGCATTTTTGGAAAAATCTGAAAAAATGCTGTGCACAAACGATCACCATAAAACCTTAAGTAGCTGTTTTTAAAGAACAATGGGCAAATATTTCTGTTTCAAAATGTACAAAACCTATAGTGACATACCCAAAATGACTTGTGGCTGTGATTGTAACAAAGGGGAAAATATTTGTTAGTGCAATATAAAATGTTGAATAAATTAGATTTCTTTTCACGATTGTGCCGCACGTGTTGATTCTTAGAAAAAAAATGAGTTTTTTTTTTTATCTATAACTTTGAAGCCTGAAACATGGCAATATATAAGTTCTTGGAGGGCGAATACATTTGCTAGGCACTGTAAGTCTGAAGTCATTTTTAGCCACAATGATGCTTTTCACCCTTTATCACCTTTTATGCATTAGTGCATTGTGTCAAATTTACACATTGTCATGGTCTGGAAAGCTGTGAGTAAAGGCAAGCTCCTCAACAGTTTTTTTCCAAGCTTTTATCTTCTTAGTTGGGCCCTCTGTATTTTCACATTGTTCACACTTCAGAAGGAGAAAAACTGCTGTCTATTTTTAAACACTGGCACAAGGTCTCTTACAGACAATTTTTCAACTTGTCTAATAAAGATTTTTAGAATCCAACCTGTGTGCTAAATCAGGTCACGTTCAAAAAGCGAGTTGTTTATGTGCGCTTTCACTCAGGGTGGTTCAGCCTTCACCTGTAGTAAGATTGAGCAGATAGGATTATAGCGAGTTCTCCGACCTAATTGACTAGATTAGCGAAGGTTTAAAAATAAGAGTGGTGACCCACTAGCTTTGTATTTAGGTCTCATTCTTGCATAGCTGAGAAAGGAAATTATCTATGCTTTGTTAAAAAAAGTGATTGACGTAGATCCCTCTACCACTGAAATAATAATCATGATGATGACAAGGACAACATTTTATACATATTGCAACTTCCATTTCATGGAAATCTAAAAAGAAGTACAGTTCACGGATCCTTTAACCACTGGGGTGGCAGGGGCACAACTTGGTGGTGTGTCTTGGGCAAGTACAGCCTGGCAGTGCCTTTCCCTCTCCAGGCTGTTTTATTGGGCAGGTGTTTTCTCCCCCACATGAAACAAAAAGTACTGGTTACCATGAATATCAGTAGCAGGAGAAGCCTCCTGATCTCCCTCTGATACAGCACCTTCATCATCTGGTCGCTGTTGTTTTTCAGTGTAAAGCAACATCCTGCTCTTCAGAGATGAGCCAGACCTCAGCATTGATGGGCAGCGGCTTGTGACAATACTCATACTGGGGAAACACATTCCTGGTCCAAAATAATGTCTGCTTTGACCTAATAAATCAGATTGAGTTATTGCAAAACATGAAGTTTATTTGCTTTGGTTTATTTTAGGGAATGGCCACATAATAATACTGGCCTGCTTCAAATTAGCAGGAGAAATAGGCAAGTTTTTCCCACAATGATACATCAAAATTCAAAAGGAAATATAATATAAATAAATTACATTGTATTTCATGTTTTTTTCCCTGGTTTATGTTTATATGCTCTCTAGATGGATGAAAATTGCCGTCTCTTTCAATTTCTCTTCTTTCTTTTAATTCCTATAATCTAAAGCACATTTGCTAATTATATATTTTTGTTAAACTAAAACAAAATGTATTTTGAGTCATATGTTGGACTGTCTTAGTAAATAAAAATATTTTAATCAAGTTTTTTCTGTAATTCAATTAAAAACACAAAAATATCATACATTCCTGGATTCACTACAAATCATCTTTATTGTATTAATATTGCTGATTATGGCGGCAACTCAAATATTTCAACTTAAAATACATGATATCACAAAAGAAATATACTGGACAGCCATAATTAGCAATATTTAACTAAGAAAAGGCTTGCAATATTTTAGTTAATTTGTAATGAATCCAAAATTCTTGACATTTTTTTGCAGAAAATAAACAACTTTATCACAATATTCAAATTTTCTGAGACACTCCTGCATACCACAAAATGAAATAAACATATTTATACACATTAACTTAAAATATTGATGGCATTTTTTACCTATCTTTATATTTTTAACACAAGCAGTCTTAAAACTCTTTTCATATGTGTCCTACAGCCTGAAGAGTATGGGCAGGAGGCCACAGAGGGCCAGTCAGAGGGAATGCTGGAGGCAGAAGGAGAGACATACGACTCCCAGCAGGTGATTATATTCCAGCACGGCGGCACAGTGGTTAGCGCTTGTGCGGCACAGTTCATGTCATGGGAACCTGTTGTGGGTTCAAATCCAGCTCCGGACTTCCTGTGCGGAGTTTGTATGTTCTCCCCGTGCTTGCGTGGGTTTCCTCCGGGCACTCCGGTTTCCTCCCACGTTCCAAAAACATGCATTTCAGGTGAATTGGCCGGTCCAAATTGTCCCTAGGTGTGAATGAGCGAGTGAGTTGTCTGTCCCCGTGTGCCCTGCGATTGGCTGGCAACCAGTTCAGGGTGTCCCCTGCCCACTGCCCAGAGATGGCTGGGATGGGCTCCAGCCCCCCCGCGACCCTAATGAGGATGAGCGGTACGGCTAATGAGATGAGATGAGATAAATATTCTCATCTGGTGCATCCAACTATGTATTTTTGAAACGCGGAAATATTTTTTTGCTTTACGATCAGGAGGAGTGTGTTGATTAACTGCTAGAAGATTATAAATGTAGCAGTATTTAAGGGCTTCATATGCTAAATATTGTTATCTATGGGCATTGCTTCTTGCTTTCTTATCATACACATGCTATGCTGCAAAACATAACTCTTGTTTTTTTTTTTCGCAGCCCTTATGATATGTGATTATTTACATGTGCATGTTTTTCAACCATAACTATCGATATACAAGTTGTCTGCAGTCATTCTTCAGCAAAATATATATTATATATACATATCTATTGTGTATATATTGTGCCTGTGTTCCTGTGTGTCTTTTTGACAGCACAGGTCAGCCAAATAAGCGATTTGGCATTTTCTATCATCCACATTCCTGCCAGGAAGAACCTCGTCCCATCCATGTCCTGTTTTTTTTTCTCCTCTCGTCCTGCATGTTCTTCCCCTCCCCCATGCCTCTCCACTCAGTGATGCACACGAGCATGGTTTTTATGGGTGTGGTGATGACGTCCAAACTTAGTGCATTGTGGGTAATGTCAGGGCCTCCCTGCATTGCTGTAAATGTGAAATCTGTTGTGGGGAGGATTTGCATTAAAGCCTGTCTTTGACTGGGATGATGGAAACCTCCCTTTTGTTAAATTTTAATGTGGGCATGGATAAAAATGTGGATAATATTACACAGCTTGTGAAATTTAAGGTTGTCATAATGTGAGGAGGCGTGAGCGAGGATGCTGGGGATGAGCTCACGACTTGTCCTTGAAGCTCTTGCACGGCCCAGTGCTGCCCTCTATAGGCTGTGTGGTGACATTGAATCGAGTGCAATTTTGAATGGTCGTCATCTTTTCTGTGCACATTAGGTCAAAAACTGTTTCCTAGAAACAATGACTCATGAGTAGTATTTAGTTATTACATAGTCACAATGGACAACTCATAGAACTACGCAAAATGCCGAAAATGGGTTACTATGAAAAACTTCAAACACAAAAAGTTGAAAGAATACAGTAATCTGAAGCAAGAGTTCTTTAATGTGTTGCAATTGTATTAACCATCTAGTTCATGATTACTCAAAGTTACATTTATATTTACATTTTAAAATTCTTGAATAATCTATTTTGCAATAATGCACAAGTAATGCAGTGGGTCTATTTTTCATTATCTCAGAGTTTTTTTCGTGAAGACTCGATAGGAAAGGTTATTTATAAGAAATTGAAGCATGTCTTTGTAACAATATCCAAGCTAAACAAGAAAGTAAAACATTTCATCTTTTAAGTCTCTGTGTCTGCAGAGGTTAGATAAACAATTTTTCATCATTGACAGATTTTTATTTTCAAGAGCTGACGGGAAAAGTTTAAGGCTGTCCGTCATTTTGACGGATTGAAAATAAAGCCATCAACTACAGCAGCAGTACGTCCTTAAGATTCTAGTGCTCCACTTTGAGAGAGAGAGGCAGAGAGACAAAAAGAACAATGACGGCTGGACTTTAGACCGCGACAGAAGGGAGTTCTTTGAATTGACATTGCAAGAGTTTAGTACAGTACATGTTGTGTTGTTGTTTTGTTTTTAGTTTAGCATCCACAGATTGTTTAAGTATACATTTTAAAAAAACTTGTATTTAGTTTTTTAAAAGTCAACGAGAGAGAAGCCCGGCCTGACCCACACATAATGATTAACATTATATACCTCACCTTGGATTAAATCCGGGTTTGGGCTTAAACTCTTACCTATGAATCTCAGCCATTTAGTTTAGCTCAGAGCAAATTTATGTTCTATATAATATCATGCTGTTCAGAAAGTATGATACTTATTATGTCATATTGCTTACAATGGTTAAATAAAGACAATTCTAGTTAGAGATTAATATGGAAAAAAACATTTTTGGTGTTTTGAAAACTGCAACCTGAACCTTGTTTGGGGGAAGGGGATTTTTTTTCTGATTTTATACTAGTCGTCACGGTAACAAACCCCCCAATTCCAACTCCTAATGTAGAGCGTCAATGGGAACCAATGATGTAAGTCTTAAGTATGACTCAGCCAAGGCTCGAACCTGTGACCTCCAGATCTCGGGGCAGGGGCCCATCCCTAAGGCCACCAAGATGGTGCAACCTTAACCTAAAACCTAGCGTCTGTAGAACTGTTCTAGCATATAGTGACAGTTTTCAGAAAGTAGAAATATGGTATACCCCTAGATACGGTTATTTAATCTGACAATTCATGACCTCATGTTTGTTTACCCCGCAGGAGAGCCAAGACTACGAACCAGAAGCATAAAAGCGTGAGTGCAAGCCACAATTCAACCAGCAGCACAATAATATTTATATCAATAAAGGACAAATACTATTCCAATTATTCTCCAGTTTAGACAAAAAATCTCCAAAAAGAAAAGAATGCCCACTGAAAAATGTTCTTCCTTCAAGACAAATCTTTTACGATTATATATTGTAAATGTTATTAATGTAATGTGTTGAGTGTCGGTAATTATTGAGCTGTAGGATTGTCCTTCACTGTCTCATTTCCTTGATTCCCTCCCAATGAAATGAGACCAGAAGCAGGGCTTGTGAATGTGTACTTTGTGTGTATATGTATTTAGAAAATAGTGTAATCGATGTTCATCAACTTCCAATGAGACATTGGGACCAGATAAAAGTGGTCCAAGTTGCAAGCAGATATTAATACAATGATATCCTCTTTTAAGTGTCGACAATGCCTGTTTGTGGGGTTCTTCTTTTTTTTTCTTTTGCATTTCCTTTGGGAACTTTTTTGAATGTTTTTAAAGTCAAAAGTTTATTGTTTTATTTTTTACTTGTATCTTTCTAGTTGCTTGTGAAATCATTCCAGTAAACTATTTGTTGGACATGAACAGTATACATGTTTTTGTGTGGGCGTGTTTGTGTGTACTGACGATTTTAACGAATTAAAATCAATATATTATGTCTTGAAATCATAATGGTTGTCATATCAAAAAATGTGCTTTAAATTGCGGGAAGTGTCAATAAAATGGTTTATGTGTAAAGCCAGACATGCAAATCTTCTGTAAATAAAAAAGTGAAAAATCATGATTCCTTATTTCTCATGTAACTGATTGTATTACCGAACTTGTCTTTGTTGCTTGTTCCCTTCAGACGGCTCAGGATGTTTAAAATTTGCCGTGATGGCCGGTCTGACCAGGCCTCTTTGAGGTGTTTTGTCTGAGTTAGAACAATTGAAGCGTGCAAGCTCACTACTGTCTGCTCCAAACCGAGGGTATTTAAAGGTGGGTCTGCTCTGATCAGTGGACCCTGCAGGGACCCAGAGTGGAGTCCTTTGAAAGCTTAAAGGGCAGCAGCCACTCTGCGGCTAAAGGGGTCACTGAAAGTGCAGGTAATTACACTTTTGCCATGATGATGCCTGCGTGTTTTGATTCGTTTCACAAAGCAGTTGTATGCCCTCAGTGCAGGTAGCTCAGGAGGTTGTGGAGCAGACTCCCGGTTGTTTGGATTCCTTAACAACTAGGGTCGTACGGGTCACAGTTTCCTGTAGTGTGTTTTGGGCAAGTACAGCCTAGTGGCGCCCATCCCTCTCCAGGCCAACAAAGGTTTTCACCCAGTCTCGAACTGGGTACCTTGGCGTGTTAGGGGAATGACCATTGCACTACGGAAACACTATGATATAATAATTCAAAAGGAACTGCACAAAATTTGAAACTTTGTTACTCTCTGTCATCATCTCTTGGCTAAAATTGTGATTGCAACCTTAACTCACTCGTGATGAGCGAGCAAGTACGTACATTTCTTCGACAGGCTCGGATAAACTCTTCCTTTTACGTCTTTATTTGGATTTGGGTTGGCATTTGGACTTTACTAGAAGCAGGCCTTTTCTTTCACAATTTTCATGCTACACTGACAACATGGTAACAAACCTGAGCATCCATCCATCACTCTTCAGCATCCCCCCATCCTTTTTTGCGAACCTAATGTGTTTTGCCCTGAACAGCTGTGATAAAAGTAAGATGAAAGCAAAAAGGCGAGAAGAAAAATAGATCATAATGGCTATTTGAACTAAGTTGGGCATTGATAAAGCATACTAAATAAAGGAGAAATTGTATTTAAAACTTTTTAAGGACACAGAAAACGACGCATCCTACCTTTAATGTATTTAGCAGGGGTTATCAACGGTTTTGAAGCTGAGAGGAACGTCCGTGTTACCTATTAGTGCGAAGTGCTACCAGTTTGATGTGTATTTCTAAAATTAATTATTATTACTATGTTATTACTATGTTATTATCAGTTTATTACTTGGTTATTACAAGGAGGGTTAGGAACTTAGATAGGTTCAGTCGTATACTATAATATTAGCCTTGTATTAAAGCACCGATTAATTTACACACACAAATTAAAGACAAATTTTAAATAATTGGTTGATATTTAAAGATTTCTCAGTTAGAAATTACATTTCTTAGAAAATCTCTAAGACTCATCACTGGTGAACTATTTTCACAACCAATCTGGTGTTTTTTTGTGGGCAACCTGGGCACCACATTTGTGACTTTTGGTATAAACAGTAGTTCAACAAAAATGATTTGAAACCAGAGGACATGTCTACTTTAACTATAAAGGCCCGGGAACTTGTTGATTGTATCTATATTTGTGCTCATCATTCTCAAAATACACTCAATTGGTCAGGAAGCCAGCAAAAAGAGCCAAGCTGCCATAGGCAATTCTGCAGAGGAGGCCACGGATGCCATGGATGCCATGAAGGAGTTGGGACAGAAACGAGAAACCAAGTAAAGCCAGCTCATCATTATCATCTTGAGAAGGGTTTTAGACTACTATGTCACAATGGGCTCATGAGAAACAACAGTTAACTAACATTCAAAAACATGTTGGTCCTCTAACTTGTCATTATAAAGTTTGTATGTGCCTGGTTTGGGGGAAAAAAAGGAAATACTTGTTTTTTTCTATGCATACAGATAACGATGTGGCTAGTTCTCATTGAGAAATCGTTACAAGCAAGCCTTGCTGATAAAATGGCCTGTGGCAGTCTCAGGAGTGTGTATGTGTGTTGGTTTACCTTGGCCCTGGGCAACACACCTCCATCCACCACACTATGTTGTTGCTAAGCAACAGAACTCAGCGGGGGCCAGGGATTGGTGGAGGCCTTTGAATTAGTGGTGAGAATACTTCAGTCAGGCACACAGTGTTCAAACCAAGCTACGACTGATTATTGTTGTCCGGCAGGAAAGAGAAAACCTGAAAATTAGGGAAACGCAAATAAATGCTCGTACACACGTAGAGCATATTTTGTGAAGCTTTTCAAGTCTTAAATTGGAGAATGGTGTGTGGATGTGTTATAAAAGATACAGTGGTGTGCAAGTGTTTATGTGTGGGTGGTTTCTTTCAGCCTCCTTCAAGCTCTAACCTTCTTTTCTGCACCACACAGACATTTTGACCATATTTGTGCTTTAAAGTCATTACATTACAAGTCAGTCTAAAACAATATTAAAATTGCAGAGAAAAAAATAGTTGTCATCTTTGCACAACACACACATTCCAACATGAATGTGACACAATTATTTCAAACATAAATTTTCAGAATCTTGTTTTAATACAAGATACTGTTGCGCAACACGTAGTTGAAGCCCCCCGTCCCCCATCCTCACCCCTGAATGACTCGTTAATTACTATGAAATGATGAATAGAAAGGAGCCAAACATAGAATTTTTTCTCCCCTCCCCTACATTACCACTTGCCACGAGAACCCGAGCGTGGTTTCCAGGGAAACTGGAAATGTGAAGCTTTTCAACAAGCAGAGCAGCCACAGTTTCAAGTGTGACGATTGCCTCAGACAGATTCTTCTACAGACGAACCTGTAGCCACGACAGTTTGTATCAATCAAGAGCAGGAAGGTCAAAAAACGAAGAAAGAGTGAGTCTATCAGCGTGAAGTTTGGACAATGGTTGACCTGAACGCAGAAGCTCATCTTGCAGAGACTCCTTTAGTTTGAATTGACTGCTCAGGTACGTCTTCTGCTGTTTGATATTTCGGCAATTCTGATTTAATGAGCATTGATTATGTACTTAGTTGAATTTAATGATCTCATCATTTACCAATGATTATTGATGAAGTTGAGGCAGATAAAATGAAAGACTATGACTTTATTACATGCAAAGTGACGACACATCTCAGTTCATAGTGCCTGTATTCAAAATAACGAATAAACATTGCACATTTTAGCCTGATTACTTTATGTGCTGGTTGGTTAAATAATATCAATCAGCACTATGTTTTTCCCAACAGGAATATCTTCCCCTGAAAAAAAAAAACAATGGGAAGTCTTAAGGACGAAATGAGAGGTTTTAGTAAAGACAATGGCGAGGATTTGGAAGGAGACCTCGCACTCAGAGAAAGTCTTCGAAAATCAACAGGTGAAGGGGGCAATCGGATCGGACTGGTCAGCACCAGCAAAGATGATGACAGTTTTGCAGAGAAAACAGCGGAAGAACAATCACTTAACGTCTGTGACGCGAGTCTGAAGTCCGATTTGAAAGATGAAGCCATCCTTTTGCAACAACAGCCTGACAATGACAATACAACAACTAACTGTGGAGATGACATCTTGTTTTCTCTCCCTTTAAATGCAAACCCCTCCGACCCAAACTCCCCTGCACCCTTCGGGCAGCACCACATGCGCACACAGGTCAGTTTGGAAGTTGTTCAATGTCGATCAGCAGCCACCAGCCCCATGACTCCTCCCAGGGGCGGCCATTCTTTTATTTTCCCAAGCTCATTTCGTAGCTCTGGAGCGGACTCTGCGATGCAGGTGGGTCAGCAGGTTGAGTTTTCCTCCGTGGCTACTTCTCCCATGACTCCAAAATCACCCTCCATCACAGCTTTCCCAGCACTCGCTGGAAGAGATGGGAGTGGGACTCAAACAAATACTCCAAAAATAAAACAGGTTGAGTTTTGCTCCGTGGCCACGTCTCCAATGACTCCAAAGACACCCTCGATCACAGCTTTCCCAGCACTCACCGGGGGAGATGGGAGTGGGACACAAACAGATACTTCCAAAATAAAGGGGTCCAATGTTATCACATACCCTTCAACAGAAAAGGCCACTGATTCTTCTGCCGCAGAGGCTCAAGTGGAAGATAACAACCACCAGTCTAAGCAACAAAGGACGGGGAGTATGGATCAAGACATCACCATCTTAGTTACCCACTATGATCACGATAAAGTGGAAGAGAAAGAACAGGATAGGTTATCTGGTAATCAGGTAGAATTTATCACGAAAGAAAAAGAAGAAAATGTCAACATGGATTTTAAAAGGGAAGAAAATGGAGGTGTCGACTGTGAGCAGGGATCAAACACAAATCAAACACCAAGCAAAATGCAAACAAGCCATACATCCTTCTGTTCCAATCAAACACCTCTAAAAACAGATTTACATGAGGAAATACAAGTCTCAAAAACACCTATCCCGGAATCTCCAGCGCCGGACGGCTGCCATAACATTCGCACGCAGGTGAGTCTGGAAGTAGTCCAGTGTCATTCTGTGGCGACCAGTCCGATGACCCCACCTGAAGGCGACCAAGCCTTTCTCTTTCCAAATAACAGCGAAAAATCCATAGCCTTTACAACCGACGCAGAGATACAAGCTTTTCCACAAGTGGAGTATCGCTCCGTCGCTACGGCACCCATGACACCGAGAACACCCACCAATACGACTTTTCCCGAGATTATAAAAAAGGAAATCAAAAACAATAATGGCATTGAAGAGGATGAGAAAGAGAAAGAAGAAGGAAAAGCTATAGACGAAGATAAGAAAGACACAAGAGAAGATGAAGCGGAAGAGGAAAATGACGTGGAGGAGAAGGACGACGAGGTGGTGCAGGAGGTGAGCTGGGACGAGAAGGGCATGACATGGGAGGTGTACGGTGCAGTGGTGGAAGTGGCAGTGTTGGGCTCCGCCATCCAGAAACACCTGGAAAAACAGGTAAAGAAGCAGAAGAGCCAGCCTTCGCTACCACCTCCTCCGCCCCTCAACCCTTCGGCCACACCTCTGGCTTTTGAGATAGGCCAGGGGGGGTCGGGCAGGTGCCGGGAAGGGAAAAGGAGAGAGCGAGATGACAAAGTGGAAGGCAACAGAAGAAACCCGTTTCGTCTTCTGATGGAGAACATGCAGCAGCCACACTGTTGCTCTCGAGCGCACACCACAGAATGACTTATGAGAAGGTTAATGACAATCAATCAGTGTGATACCCCCGGCAGTGTGCAAGGTCTTCAGTGATTTTGAGCAAAAAGTCGCATTGTGCTGCATGCATGAAGGCTGATGCATTGCCCAGGACTTTTCTTTCAAGGGTTAAAGTGGAACCTCCTATGTTTAACACAACCTTTTTCATGATGCTGGCGTCATTTTGAAATTGTTTAATTGTTAAGAAATGTTCACTCACAAAAAACTTTTGCCTACCATAGTCAGCCTAGTGTAATTTTAGGATGAACCTAACACTCTTGACAATCATTGTGTAACCTTACAAATGTTCACCTTCTCATTATCATTGTATTTTCGAACAACATAAGACAAGAGTTTGATCCATCTCCATGATTACATTTCCTTGTTTGATTTAAATTCGTATATCAACAGTCATCATCATAATTTGGTTTTGTAATATTTGACTTTAGGAGACATAAACGATCAAATAATTGATTCGGATCATGGATCAAACATTTAGCGATTTTCCAAACCAAGATAAGATAAGCTGTAACTAGTTTTAAATCAGTTGACAAAAATATTTCATTTAACACACATTTTTACCTGAAGAAAACTAAAGTAAACTTGAAGAAATCCCAACTTAACAATGACCAAAACTGAAATTGGTGTAAATAATCAGTCAATTTATCGACATTCATTAAGAATGTTGTTCACTTCATTAATGACTGGACCTAATACTGATGAATGATAAATCGTATGATTTTGTTTAAATACGAGCTTCGTATCCACCAGAAGACAAAATAACAATTTCTAGATATATTCATTGCATTGTTTTTCCTCAAAACTAGAAAAATGTTATGTGAACTAACTTTAAATTAGAATTAAACACTTAATAGAAACTAATGATAGAATCTAAAAGTTTACATGTTTTCTCCTGAGTAAAGCTCGACTAACATTTTGTTTAATTTGCAATGACTAAAACCCAAAGAATAAAATGTGTCCGAATAGGACAAAAAAAAAGGATACATTATCTTCTGGTACAGTATGTCTAAATTAAACATGATGAAGGTCACTAAATGTTATTTAAAGATAAATCAATTAAAAACAGGGCAACTGAAATTGGACTGAGACTGAATTTCAAAATGGTTGGTAAAATAAAAACACGCGGTTATATCTTTACTAAGCTATCACAAAACTTCGTTTATTTTTCAGGAACATGTAGATTTACTCTTATTAATGTTTTTAAGTTACATTTTTGCACCTATCATTCAGTGGTAAAGAAATTGAAAACTCACCCTTAGAAGAAACTCATCACTAATATGGAAACCGGACGAAAAGGTTTTTAGTAGAACAATGTCATCTAGTGGAGTTTTATATTATTGCTGTGGATATTGAGTAGACATTACTACATGTGAAAAATAATTTTAAAAAAAGGAATTCAAAGTCTTTTTGGAATA